>NC_143511.1:43873223-44173223 GCF_031878675.1 Megascapheus bottae
ATCACACAAAGATAGCAAGATGTTAAAAGATATGATGAATGAAGAGAGACTGGAGTGGGGGCAGAGAATGTAGTCATAAAATTCAATACATAGCCTATGAAAGTAGGAAAATTGAGGAGTGGAATTGGATTGAGAGGGATGGGAGAGAGTGATGAAAGGGGTGTTAGTGACCAAGATAAATTTACTTATTAACTGATTTAATTTCTAAAAAAAAAAGAAATAAAGCATGAAAAAAATTTAAAGTTAAGTGGTCTGGGAATGTGTCTGCCTAGCTAGCACAGGGCTCTGAGTTTAAACCCAAGTAATAATATTTTTTTTTAAAAAATAGGAGTAATTGTGGGGAGCACAGGAGAATTTTAAGGAGTGTAAGAAATGGTTATAATAAAGAATATGTACAAAGTTTAGGAGTCTTTTCCTACCTCCTTACTCCTTTGCGACTCCTACTTAGCATATGTGTCCTGGTGCTTACTGAACGTAATTGAAAGATTAAACAGATTGTTCAGAAATAGACAAAATGGAATTTTCCCCCAATTTATGAAATTGGTTACAGAACTCATGGGTTAGTCATTCTAATCAAGTGTTCTAGTTTTTTGCACTCTATTTCCCAGTCCCAAACAGCTATTTGGATATAGGGGTTATGTGCTTATATGCATTTTTTTCTTCAGAATTTATCCATTCACCATATTCATATGGACAGACATCAATGCTATCTATGAAATCTGGCCTGGCAATAATTTCTTTTCAATTTCTCCTTAACTAAACAACTAATATAAACCATAAATGTCATGGAATGATACCAACCCAGACACACCCTCACACTAGCTACAAAACAAAAATTTCAGAATACACTTTTGGGACTCCATACGTCAGTGACTCTTCCAGGGTTCATGAAAAAGCATTAACTTGAAGAGTTATTCAATTTGGGATTAGCAGATGTTCAGCATCTGCCGGCTATTCACACCCTTATTATCCTGGACATAATGAACTTATGTTTCTTCATCTGAGACTCATCACTCTGACAAGGCAGTTTCAGAGGGAAGGTGGTAGATACCACTGACAGCAGAATAAGATAGTATTTTTGGTATAACCTAAAAAGGAAATACAATAGAAAGCATTTTGTACTTTGTTTTCTTCATAATCTCTTTAGAGTGCATTCTAATTCAACTCAAGCCTGTAGAAATACTGATTCTTCTTCTCTTCATTCTCAGCATCATTTTCTTCCATCTCTTCCAGAGTCTAATCTAATACAGAGGCCTTCCCTTCAACAGTACGGACATTTTGGACTGGGTAACTCTTTGCAATGTGGGAACTGATCTGCTTATTGAGAGATGTTTACCACATCCCTTGCCTCAACCAACTAGATTCCAGTGTTGTCTCTAGGCAGCTACTGATTGGTGTGAAAACTACTGGTGAATGCTTTATGCTTTCCTTCACTTTAATGAGCACTTTTGCTACTGTTTATAATATCTTTGTCCCAGTACCCTGCCAACAGGAAATTTCTATTGACTGTTCCTATCATACCTATAATCAAACTATCTAAAATTGAACTTTCTTTCCTGACATCATTTCCTCCTCTTTCTTTTCCTCCACTTCATTGATCTCTTTATTCTCCTTTTGGTACCTCCACTCTTCTGTCTTCATTTTCCTCCTGTGCTTCCTCCTCTTCTTTCTCACCTTTCATTTTCTTCTCTCTTGGGCTCCTCATTTCTTCCTCTTTGTCATTCTTCGGAGACACTCTCATTTCACTCTTTCAAACTAGAAATATCTCAGTCATCTTCTAATCCTGATAATATTACAGATTTAGTATTTATAGAACCTAAAGCTTACACAATTTGAATGAGCTTTTTTCCTAAGTGAAAAATTTATAAACTATATATAGTGATTTGGTAGAGGACTTGAATATAAATTGAAATGAGGGACTTCGACATAAATTTCATTAGTTTCACCTTATCTGCATTCTTTATCTTAATTTTAATAAAGCAATTTTATTTAATGACAATATCAATAGTTCTCTATTAAAATGAAGGAAAGTTGGGGGCTGGGAGTTTGGCCTAGTGGTAGAGTGCTTGCCTAGCATGCATGAAGACCCGGGTTCGATTCCTCGGCACCACATACATACAAAAAAGGCCAGAAGTGGTGCTGAGGCTCAAGTGGTAGAGTGCTAGCCTTGAGAAAGTCCAAGGACAGTGCTCAGGCCCTGAGCCCAAGCCCAGGACTGGCAAAAAAAAGGCTGGAGTTATGGTTCAAGCAGAAGAGTGCCTCCTTAGCAAGGCAAACCCACAGTACCACACACAAGCACACATACATACATACACACACACAGTTGAGATAAAGAGGGATGCTAACCACTTAGAAATATTAAAAAATAAAGTATCAAATCTTAAAAAAAATAAAATGAAGAACACCACCTATATAATGTCTATTTATCATGAGTGACACTATGAAGTTTTCCTCATTTAATTTTTTCTGGATACTTATGAGAAAGGAATTAATATACAACTGTTGTAAAAAGCATTATCTCTGAGGTCAGTCTGCTTTAGGATTCAGCATTTACATGTTTGCACAAATCACTTAGCCAGTTAGTTTCAGTTTCATCTATAAAATAATAAACTAATGAACCTACCTCATTGAGTTGTTGAGTGGACTAAATTAATTACTATATGTAAAACAGTTAGGACAGTATGTGATATAAGGGCAACACAAATGTTTAGCTGTTGCTTGACTGAAAACAAAATACAAACTCAATAGTTAAACAACACCCAAGATCAGAAAGTTAAGGC
This sequence comes from Megascapheus bottae, assembly GCF_031878675.1. Taxonomy (NCBI): domain Eukaryota; kingdom Metazoa; phylum Chordata; class Mammalia; order Rodentia; family Geomyidae; genus Megascapheus; species Megascapheus bottae. Next base: position 43,876,004 of record NC_143511.1, read on the forward strand.
TAGAGGAAAAATGAAAAATTGAACATGAAATCTCCAAGTTTTCCTACAGTGCTAAACCTGCAGAATATCCTTCATGTGCTTTGGGGAAAAGATTAAGTAAATTACTGTTGCTTCTCCTATACCAGCATAGGGACGTTATTCTGCATGGAGAAAATAAGCTAGAAATAAGTATTAGTAGGGTGTTTTTTGGACAGTTGTGGGGCTTGAACTCTGGGCCTGGGGGCTGCTGTCGAGCTCTTCAGCTCAATGCTACCAACCCTACCCCTTGAGCCATAGCACCACTTCCAATTTTCTGAAGATTAATTGGAGATAAGAGTCTCTTGGACTTTAGTGGCTGGACTGGCTTTGAACTGAAATCCTCAGATCTCAGTCTCCTGAGTAGCTAGGATTACAGGCATGAACCACTGTGTCCGGCAGTAGTTTTGTTTTAAATGAAAGTAATTTGCACTTAATAATAGAAAGTGTAATATATACATATATATTTCCTTTTTCTTTATTAATTATATTAGAAAATACAAATTGTTATAAATATGCTACGAGTCACCAAAATCACAATGATAGACATAAAAATGAAGAATTGTCTAAAAAAATTTACTTTTGTAGAAAGGTGCACTTTCAGCCCTGAGTCTGGCAAGTAAGCACACTGCCCAGGCAGGCTGCCCCCTTTATCTCTAATGCAGTAAACCTCACCCCTCTATTCACATTAGATTAGATCATCTTTTCAACCTGCACACAATTGGCTAGTTTGAAGAAGATAAAATGTATTTACAAAAGGTGACCATTAAAGGACTCTGAAATAAGATGAACAGTATACAAGTAATTTCAAAACATACCCAAGCTCTGCCATTTCTTGAACAATATGAGGTGTGTCTTAATTCTATCTTGAAAAAAAAATCACACACCAAAACCAAACCTTACATTTTAGAATTTTTTTTCTTTTTTCAGAGCAGATATTTTTTTTTCTTTAACAAGATCCAAGCCACCAGGCCAAAGCAGGACTAACCTTCAAAACTACAAGAAGACCTAAATAAATGGCAAGCCATTCTATGCTCATAGAGTAGAAGACTTAAAATTTTCGGATGACAATATAGTACATACTCTCCTAAGAAAGCTACAGATTGCAAAGCCATCCTTATTAGAATTCTTGTCTTTTTATTTTCTAGGTAGAAATAAGCTGATTATGAAGTTCAGATCCAGAATCACTAAACTAGTGTTGAAAAAGAGACATAAGAAGAATTTCAAAACTTACTCCTATAAGTCTATAGCAATCATGACTGTATTCCATGAAATAGAATTAAGTGTCCAGAAATAAGTCCCCAGTGAATTATTTCCTTTACCATGAATATACTACATTGAGTTCACAAACTCTAGACTAGAGTGTCTAGCTGATTGACCTATTGTATCCCTTTGAGGAGCAGGGTTACACGAATACACCTCTCATATTTATCTGCTTCACTTCCCTTTGCTTCTCATGTTGGCTGCCCTGCTCCAAAAATTTAACTCTTACCTAAAGTATTGCTACTTATATCTTGCCTCAGGTTCTGTTTCCAAAACTTGTGAGCTAACACAAAGAATATCAGAGCTACTAAAAGGGAGTATTCTAGTTTCAATTTCTGTTATTTACAAATGAGATCTGTTTGAGAAATAGTAATGGTAGGATGTAGTAGCCAAACCTCATTTGGAAACTCTTATTCAATATGCAAGTGTCTTCCTTTTCTGGTGGATGGTGGAATATTTCACTTTACTGTTTCAAAATGACAATGGTTAAATCCTGTGATCTTTCTACATGCATTTTTACTTTAGGGAAGATATGCAATTTTATAGACTTAAAAAAGAGCCAAACATTGTGCTTAATTTTAATTCACCACAATTTGGTGTAACTTATAGTGCAAGAATATTTAAAATAAGGTAAAAGATCATTTCTGTCTTCTTGGAGAGCTTAGTAAAGTGGTGAAAATCATTAGACAAAGTTTAATCGAAAGGGATTGAGGTGTTGTCTGCTAGAGAAGCAAGTAGAAAGAAAGGCAAGTTGGGAGGAACATTAAACTCAATAGATTAAACAAGAAAGAACAATCATTTGTAGAGTAGTTGTTGGTTGGTTAGCATTTTAGGATAGGAATACAAAAGACAAAGGTGGTAGATATACATACTACAGGTGTGGAATAAAAACCATTAAGTAAAGAAGAATGTGGAGTGGATGGAGAACCAAACATAGAATTTATGCATGTGTATTATGGGGCTGGAGTCAGATTTAAGACAGTAACTGATATTAAAACGATTGGACATCTAGAATATTGATAGCCATAATTAGCTAGGTATGACTAATCTGTCCTTTATTTTCCTTCTATTTATCCCAGATGTATATTGAAATAATTCTCATGAATATCATCTCCTTCCATTAGTTCTCTCCTCTCCCTAGTTCCTTTTCCCTCCTGCCCTCCTTTCTTTCCTTCCTTTCTCCTCCCTTTCCCTCCCCTCCCCTTCTTTTTCCACTTTTCTGTTTCTCTTTTCTCCTGTGTTGCTGGCTGTTCTCTCCCCATGTCTCTTTCCATTCTTTTCCCTCCCTCCCTCTCTTCCTTCCTTCCTTCCTTCCTTCCTTCCTTCCTTCCTTTCTTCCTTCTTTCCCTTCTCTTTTTCTTTTGGTGCTGAGTATCAAATCTAGGAACTTGCACACACTAGGTAAGCATTTTACAACTTAGCTACATCCAGAACCCCATCACTCATTATTTCTATATTAAGCTTTAAAAGAGAAAGATTCTTTAAATGTATAATTATAATGTAATTATGCATCATATAATATAATTAACACAAAATTAGTGATATTCCCTTTCAATAACTAAACATTCAGTAAACAAACTATTTATTGTTGACATTATAGTCTATTTTCAAGATCCAAATAAGGCCATAAGCTGTGATTAGTTGATACCTTTTATAACTTTTAATCTATAGGCTTCCCTTCCATACCTCTACTTTCTCCTTTCCAGATTGGTAAATAGAAAAACCTCTGTGATTTAGAATTTCTTTGCTCAATGGTTCCTGTAACTTGTGACAATCCTTTATATATCTTCTAACTTTAAATCCATGAGAGACATATTCATGCAGATGATGTGTATTCTCTAAAACTCTTTTCATGACAGGACACTTTGCAATGCCTGGAGGCAGGTTTGATTTTCACAAAGCAAGAATCTTACTGGCATCTAGGAGGTAGAAGGCAAAGGTACACCCAAACCTCCAAGAATGCAAGAAAATGTTGGAATGTACACACACACACACACACACACACACACACACACACACACACACACACACTCACACACACACACATCACCCCAAACCGGAAGAAAAAAAACCTATCTGGCCAATGTCAACAATGTGGAAGTTGAGAAATTGAGCTAGAGGCTTGGTCAGATTCAGATTCACATTTTGGAGTCAGATTACTTTAGTTACATTGTTATTTCTAGTTGGTGATTTATGGAACAGTTGATAATCACTTCCTCGTAGCCTTAATTCATTAGAGGTTATGAAAGGGTAATATCCCAAGCAGTCAGTCCCCTCTTCATTTGTTAGCTGTAAAATATCTACTCTATAGTTATCTGAAAGACACTACAGTTTACAACATGAAAGTCTACTATATGTCTAGCTAGTGAGTAGAACACAGCCTTCACTTTTGCATGTTTTCTTATTGAAGAACTCATCCCTATATTCAATGTAAGGGGAATAATGTAGACAATGTCAAGATTAATTGGCTTAAAATACATGAACTTTTCCTTTTGGCCTTACTAGACAATCTATTAGGCTATTTCTACTGAGGGTTTTATTTTCTCCCCCCCCCCCGCATAACTCTAGCTGTATTTAGTTAATGAGCTTTTTCAATTAAAGCCACAGATATTTAGCCTTTGGATAGCATTGGGATGAATCAGGGTGTATCTAATTACACTAGGTAAATTCTTCAGAGGCTGAGGAGAGTTTTCATTCAGAACAAGCATGGCTTAAATTATAGTCACGTAGTAGATATTGTTCTAACCTGTATGTAAACCAACTTTGTGAAAGAAGCTCGCAGCAGAGAGTTTGGGGAATACATGTAGTGAAAATTATAGAAATTGTCCTTTTTTATTGAAATAATGCCAATTATAGCACTTGAGGGTAAAAAAGACATATGCTACGTATGAGTGTCCACAGAGCATCAGTGTAATTTGTCAGGATATTTTTCACCAATTTATGTTGGCCTAACTTCAGGCATAGTTAGCATCAGATGTTCAAATAAAGTCAGGAAATGGTTTTGAATAAGCTTTTTAATGGTCTGGCTAGAGCTAGGTTCCAATCCTGTGTCTGTCACTGTGTCTAGGAGTTAATATTACACTGGATCAGGTCTGGGACTTGTGATCACTTGTAGAGAGCTGTGGGCTAAGCTTCCATCTTTCCAGAACTGCACAAACTCAGAGGGAAAGTGGATAAACTACATCACCTTAGGTGCTTCAGATAGCCATTACGAAAGATGTCTATTAGGCTTAGTTGTTGTGGTTTCTCAACTCATTCTATTCTCTTCATTATTACTTGCTGTATTTTTGTCTTTAGCATCCACATACCAACAACATTCTTAGTTCTTTCCTGATAACTTTAGTGGTTTTTTTTCCTTTTAGTTTGACAATTATTTCTCACTCGTAATGTTATTAAATTAGCCTTTGGGAAGTGACAGTTGTTGACATGCAGTTGTGCTATTCCTTTCTGAGAATTCCAATTCATGATTAGATTTCTCTTTCAGAAAGGTTGACTTGTGTTGATAATTGCAGTATAGCATTCAGAACACTTAGGGAAGTCTTTCTCATGAGTGTGTGTGTGTGTGTGTGTGTGTGTGTGTGTGTGTGTGTGCTTGCACATGTGTTTCATTAGTCAATGAGAAATTTAAACTTCCTCTGTACCTACAGGGAACCACAGGAAATTCCTGAATTTTGTACCTTATTAATGGTATTATTTTAATTATTTCCATTAGTAGAGATATTAGAGAACGTATTTCTAGCAGCAAAGAGGAAATACAAAACAAAAAGGTCTGTGGCATTTTCTAATGAAGGAAAAAAAAGAAGAAACTTTAAATTTTTAAAAATACTATCTACCAGGAGGTATTTCCTGAGCCTTTACTGGAAATGGAAATCAGATTTCATGTGATAAGAAAATCTTAAAAGAGGACAACTTTATTCTTTGTTTTAAAATTAATTTTTAAACTTTCTTTAAATAGTTATACAAATGCATTTGGATATATGTCGTTCCTTTCACAATTCACCCTGCTCAAGGGAACTCTTCTTAAAATTATAGCTTAGTGATACAGAATCACATATGATAGCATTATTGAAAACATGTCACACTGAAATTAGTTCCCTTTCATTCTATAAGGTCTGACAGAATTTGGGAAAGACATTTAGGGTAGAGATCCTGGAACACTATTTCTCCATATGATCTGCAAGTGTACATACACAACTATGTGAGTCTCAAATAGTTAGGCCAGAACCAAGTAAAGACACAATTAGCTCTGAATGATTATCAATTTGCTGTATATCTAAAATGCTTTCATTTGTACTATTCCCCTATACCCTACAGAAAAAAGTGTTACGTACCTATCCTGAAATACTTTATTTTTTTATTTCTATTGTCTCTGTAGGGCAATGATGAACAGCTATTTACTCAGTATAATGGCAGAAATCTTTGTTCCCATGTTGACACTTAGAAATCATCCTCAAGTGATTAATATGTATGATTTATAAATATTATTTTTGAATCTTGATTTTTGAAACTTCTCTCGCTTCATATGCTTGTTTGAAAAGGCATATTAATGTCATGGCAAAGTCTAGGATGATTCACTCATTGCTTATTGGACAGAGAGGATTCTTTTGAAAGTCTGTTACTACACTGACACTTCCTTAACTGCTTTAACAGAGAGTGTTACCTGGGATCTGAATCCCACAAATAGAAATGAAGTCATTCATTTCTTAGGTACTAGGAGTGATGGCCAATGGCTCATAACTGTAAGTCTTTAGGCTCCCTATTGGAAGGCATGGTTAAAAGTTTTGTTCTTTTTATGGGTAGCTCATTTTTTGGACATCTTTGAAGGACTATCTTCATCTCAGCATGGCTGTGATCAGCCTACATCTTTGTAAGAATTCCATCATGGTGCAATTCATTTCTACACCCAGTCCTGTTTTCTTTCCTGATTTTCATGTGTTGTTACCAAAAAGATGGCAGCAGAAGACTTTGCAAAACTTTCACCAGTGATAAAACTTTCACCACGGAGGTGGGACACCATAGAAGGAAATGTACTGGCAATTGACAAATTAAGTGTGTGTGGATAGGACAAGAAGAGGCCAAGGACACGTTGAATTGGCTGGCTGCTGCTTAGCAATAAATGCATCAGAAGACATTATAATAAATGCCTGTTGATGATTAATTAGAAACTTAAAGCACAATATGAAAAATAGGACTTCTTTGACAACAAGCCCAGATAAGGCCCAATTAGTTCATCTTCCTGCTTCATGCAAGTTTCCTCAGGAAAAGAAATAAACCAAAAATCCTGGGAAAGCTGAGGTCCCACATGGAACAAATTTGCTGTGTGAAACAAAGAATTTAAATGCAGACAAAGGAATCATGGACTACACAGTATATGTACCCATAAAGGTTGTGCTCTTGTAAGCCTTAAGACCCTCTTTTATCAGCTACCAGCATTTCCTCTGCTGCTGCTCTACCAGCACTAAGGGACTTAACATCCAGAAGCACTTCTTGAGTTGACAGGAAGTGACCAGATTCACATTTCTTCCCAAGAGGGTCATTTAATGTAATAACTGGTCCTTGAAAGTATAGCAAGACCAACTATGATACTGTTAAACAAAGAAAAAAGCAAATAAGGGAAAATGACAACAAAAAATAACCTTTTTGGATGGACTATTAAAGGGTGTTTTCAGTGGGTCACTATGTTTGGAATAGGCTACATCACACACTTCTGCACTGTTTGGACATTGTTATTTAGTGGGGATATAAAGAGTAAATGAAGGTGTACAGCATAATCTGGAGCAGAGGGTTTTGAGACTCTCCTAAAGCAATTCCTCTCTCAATCAATTTTTCCCCACCCCTGCCCATCCCTCAGAATACCAGGCTATAAGAAGGCTAAAAGAGAGTTGCTCCAGTTTTTATTCTCTTTGAAGTTGTTCATCATTTCTGTAGCAAGGGTTTGTCCATGAATCTTCTTTTTCGTTCTCTTTTGCTACCTCCTAGAGTAATTATATTGGTGAAAACACTTTGCATATTACATTATTTGCAAATAACTTTTCAAATGAACTACAGGACAGGGAAGCTGCAGAAGTGATTAAATACTGGTCAGGATGATGGGATTAATAATTTCTTGGTTTCCAGAGTCTTTAGTTTCTTGTACATCATTATTTTGTATATTTATTTATTGAATACCCTTCATAATTATGATTTGATTGCAGCATAATTATTCCCTTAAGAGGATGTGGAATAATTTGTCAGGCATCCATTGATTGCTGGACATTTAGGTTTTTTCCACTGTTTCCTGATTACAAATGATGTTGCAAAAATATGCCATTGCTTCTTTTTGTATTTTATGTAATTTCCTTAGTGTGTATTCCCAAGAGCTAGATTACTGCATCCTAGTGTAAACATTCCAGTCAAACAAGTCCAAGGGGGAAGAATGCATTCTATATGCTTAACAGAGTGAAGGCAAATATTCCTCTTCTATAACTGAATCCCATGAATTAGCTTCAGCCACATAGGCCCATACCAATGGGCTGACCAAACAGATTTTAACTGCAGGCCTGAGATATAGCACAACAGAAATTATCTCACCCTTGGGTTCAGTACAACATTCAATTGCATTATCATTTCCCCAGTAAATAGCTTCTTGCCATCCCTAACTACAGCTGTGAGAAACCAACAGTATCCACTTGGCAGTGAATCACATACCAAAGTATTACTCGATTATTATCCAAAAATCAATCATTCCTCCGGGCTAACTGAATGTATGTAAGGATTTTTTTTTACTTACCAAATGGCAAAATCATACCTCATAAGCAAGTGCTAACTTCAAATATTCAAGTTTTGTTCAGGAAGGGTGTTTAGATGGCCTCAAAATGTAAGTCAATTCACAGACTCTCTCCCATCTCCCTCTTTTCATGTTTTTGGCACTCAAGTTATATTCCTGGAGCTTCACCTCAAGGCACATTCCTTCCATACTCTACCATCTCTCTAAGGGAAACATATTTCACAAGAGTTACAGTACAGTGATATTTGTTTCACTTCAACAAGAATTTATTGAGTGTGTATGCAGAGAGGCATATGGAAGAAATATGGGCTTGAAGATCATGCAGACTTGCTGTGTATCCAAACAAACTTGTGCGATTTTTCTAAATTCCAATGGCTTCATGTATTAAATGGAATGAATAACTCCTCTACAACACAGTAATTGTAAGGAAAAGATAATATAAATGAAAAAATGCACTATCAGTCAATGCAAGTTCTTTTCATTTGGGGTCTAAATTAATGGTGAACCAAAAGATATGCTTACGGCTCTCAGAGCCTACCCAATGGCAAATAATACAAACAGAGCTATGTTGTCGGACAGTGAGCGAAAAATGCTTCAAAGGGGTAGCAAAATTTAGAGGAAAAGGTAAGGGAGAGAGATTTGTAAAGAATGATCTAGATGTCAGTGTGTGTATGTGTGTGTGTGTGTGTGTTACAAAACAAGTTTTCAATAGCCATGTGCATATGATCATATAAAATTTTACTTATTGAAATGAACTGCACAAATGGGAACAAGAGGGTTTTTTAAAAAAAATTATACTGTTTGTAGTTTTTCTCTCCCCTTTCCCCTACCCTCAGCTTGGTTTATTCCTTTTTGTCACTGTTTTTTATTTCTGTACCTTTTGTCTTGTATATAAATATGTATGATTCTGGAAGGGGAAGGCAAAGCATAGAAGCAGTATGACAAAGGGTGAAACAATTTAGCAGTGATGCTGACTAGACACTATATTGGAGATGAACTTTACAATTTGGAGGACAGGGGTTAGGAGGGGAAAAAAAAACTGGGAGAAAATGATGGAGAGTGTAACACAGTTCCAAAAATATGTACTCTGTATATCATCTTTACAATAATTTTGGTTAAACCTCAGTGAATATAAGCCTGGGTCCTGATTCAAAATCTCCTTTCATTAAGTGCCCTAACTTCTTTGAGATTAGGTTTCAAATGAAAAAGTGAATTAATACTTATTAATATTTACTTATGTTATCAGTATCTGGGGATCTCTGTGGAGGTGGGGATAGGTGCTTTGATCACATCATAGAAGGGCTGACCAAGGAAGCAACTTAAAAGGTGCACAAAAAAGAGAATACATCACAGGCTGAGCATGTAATTTAAGTAGAAATAACAGCACGAAGTGAGTTGAGTCAGCATGGGATAGATGGTTAGCTGAGCATGTATTTGCATTTTATTTTAAAGATTGAAAAGCTTGTCCAGTTTTCCAAGCCATAAGTAAAATTACTCTCATTTCAGAAATACATTTTAGAAAAGAATTTTCAGTGACTTGGGACAAAGTCCTTCCCACCTTTTGTTGAGAAGGAATGTCTGTCACACATCTTGGATTCAACAACTGAATCTGAATTCAGTTTCAAACATCCTGTAGAGCCTGAAAAATGAAATCAAGTTATGTGAACATTCAAAGGCTTGGAATGTGGAATCTTAGAATGTAGTATCATCCTGAACTCTCCGTTCAAATAAAAGCAATGTAATCACAAAGATAAGGTAAGAGAAGGAGTGAGTGAGGATCAGTGGGGCAGAAGTTGAAATAATGAGCTTTGACAATGGAGGGAGGTGGAGAAGCAGGAAAGGGCAAGGACCATGATTCAGCTGAGAACCTACAAAAGGTAGGAAACCCTGCTACTCCCTTGATTTAAAATCAAAGTCTAAAGACTTCTGGCCTTTGAAGTGAGAAGATGATATTTTTATGTTGTAAGCCACTTGATTTGCTAACTAGCACACAGCAGCAACTACAAACAGATACATCATCTCATCTACTTCTGTTGTTTCTGGTTTACTTTTTTGAATCTCTACCCTCCATCTACAAGTCACATCATAAATAATTTAGAATCATAAATAATTTAAAATGCCAAAAATTTTCTTTTGGAATTTCATTAGGAGGACAATGAATATTTTCTAACCGAACACTTAGAACCTATAAAACTAGGGGTTAGAAATAATGATTGATGATTGACGATGATGATGATGATGATGATGATGATGATGATGATGATAAAACAAGCAAATGTCTGCAAGTGTTTTTAAGCCACTTCACTTACCACGTAGGTTTCACCTGGTTGGTTCTGTCTAATCAATGGATACTATTTGGAATGACAGAGTCACTGACTTGTAAATAGAAATATAGTCTTGTCTTGGAACTGGAAAAACTTCAGAGATTCAGAGCAAAATTCCAAATTCAGGTCTTTCCAAACACTTCCACCTTTCACCCTTCAGATACAGTACATTGATTCATAAGACTTTTGTTTTCTATTCAGTGTTCACTTTGTCATTGAACAGCTTTGGAGAAATGATAGCAGTAACTTTTAAGCACAATTAAAGTTATAATAAATTAGAGAGGAGAGGAAGAACATATCACAAACTAAGGTGCTTTAAGAACTTACCATGATTCTTCATGACCATTCTTTTGAATTTCTATATCCTATGACTTCAGCCAGAAAACATTAAAATGAGTTCCTTATACTGTGCATGGTTTGCAGGTGAGGGTTGTCTGAATTCTAATTTGCTTTTTGATTCGCCCCAGGATTTTCAGGTGTTGCACGAGGGAGTAAAGTACAGAGTGTACCTCAGTTTTTGGTTGTTAGCCATTGGAAGATGGCCATAGCATTATTAAACCATCCAAGCACGCTGAGTCTCAACCACAAAATTTAATTTTCTCTACTGCAGGGACTAATCAACTACCATAGATTTAAAGACCTAAAGAGACTGTTTTTATCTGCAAAAAATAATTTCCCCCTTCATACTGAAGTGGAGCTAATTTTAGTTTTGTCTATCCTCAGGGTTGCAAACACTGAACAATGGAACCTCCTCATTTTCTACTCTTATTCCACCCTTAGCCATGAATCAGGGTTCAGAAGAGTAATAATAAAGCAGAAGCAGAAAAGGGAATAAATAAATTCACATGTATTCAGTGTTGTTGTGGGGTTGTTTTTGATTGTTCTTTGTTTTTGTTTTTGTTCGTGGCAGTTCTAGAGCTTGAACTCAGAGCCTGGAGTTCTGTCTCTGAGCCTTCTGTGCTCAAAGCTAGTACTCTACAACTTTGAGCTACAGCCCGACTTCTGGTTTTCTGGTGGTTAACTGGAGGTAAGAGTCTCATGGATGTTCCTGCCTGGGGTGGCTTTGAAAAAAGACATCACCTTGGAGTAGCTAGGATGATAGGCTTGAGCCACCAGCACTCAGCTGTATTCAGGGTTTTGACATTCATCCTGTGCTGCTGTTTTCAGGAGTCTTTGGTGACAAAGAACAAGACTTCCAGATATGCTGTGGTCACTGTCTTTTAGGTGCTTGTTATTGGCTACCAAATGCTTCTAAACCATTCCCAAAGCATCCCATTAAGCAATAAAAAATGAACGATAAAAAGAAATGCATATTCTTTTTGTGTATGTGCCATCATGGGAGGGGCTGGCACTGTCCCTAAGCTTTTTTGTTCAAGGCTAGCACTCTAGCATGTGAGCCATTTCTGGCTTTTGGGAGTGTGTTTTCCTTTTTATCTTTTGGTGCTTAATTGGAGATAAGCGACTCACAGACTTTCCTGTCTGCACTGACTTCGAATCTTGCTCCTCAGTTCTCAGCCTCCTTTATATCTAGGATTACAGGCAAGAAGCCACCAGTACTCATCAGGAATGCATATCTTTAAACCTTCCAACTATTAACCACTTTTTTTCTCTCTTTTTAACTTTAAATTGATTTTTAATGCATTTGTGACAAGAACATTATATGTACAGAAATATGGAGGCCTTCAAAAATTTGCATGGCATCCTTGCGGGGGCCATGCTGCTCTTCTCTGTATCATTCCACTTTTAATGTATATGTTTCTAAAGTGACCATCCAACGCTTGTTTTAAGATTCTGAAATAGGGCAGTCTCTAAAAGAGAAAAATAAAATCATGATTTTTGACAACCTAAAGTAAAAGCTGCTACCGAAGCAAGGGAGACACATGGTATTGATTGTCCTTAGGCTGATACAAGCAATGTGGAGTAAGAAAGTAGAATGGAGGTGGAAAAACTTTTGATTATGTGGATTACAGGATCAGAAGCAGCAAATCCACGTGGCTCAGAGCCAAGCAGCAATTGCAGGAAGGGCACGGGTATCTCATTCAAATGCTCAAAGATGAGCTCATGGAGACTTCAAACGAGAGAGGTTTTACTGTAGCAAAGGACTGATTTGATTGCTTGAGGACAAAAAAAAATGTTTGGCATAACACCAGAGACTGGGGGTAAATTCCAAGAATGTATCCAGGTGACCCAAGGCTTGCAGCCGATTTACTTGTAACTATCATTCAGGAAATGATTAGGATGGAAGTGGAGGGTACAGTCAGTAGTGTGTGCCAGAGACCTCCTAGGAGATAGAAGCTTTAAGGGCATAGCCTAAATGACCAAACAGAATTTCTAATAATTTCCCCTGAAACAGCCCATCAAAGTTGTGCCTGTACAATTAACTTAGAAAACAACCCTTCAAAATAATTTGTGTTTTGTAATGTTGACCTTGTCCAGTGAAAACAAACTGGTACTTACTTAACGCAAAGATTCTTCTGAATCTTTGACAGATGGTTTATCAGCTGTCATTTTGAGATCTTGAGAAGAGATCCCAACACCTGAGTGAAGATGTGGAGAGCAAAAGCTTTGGAGGAGAGTGGCCCTTATCAATACTATTAAGTCCCAACTATCTCCCTGGCCTTCTTGTTCTGGAAACAACAAATGTAATATGCTTTGAGCAACTTATTTGAGTGTTTCAGTGAATGCAGGTAATTTGTGTGTGTGTGTGGGGGGGGGTGGTTCATGGGGCTTGAATTCGGCCTGAGAGCTGTCCCCGAGCTCTTCAGCTCAAGGCTACCACCTTACCCTTGAGCCAAGCCCCAATTTCCCATTTTTTGAGGTTATTTGGAGATAAGAGCCTCAGGTCCTTCCTCCAAGATATAGAAACAAAAGCCATATAAGGAGTGATTGTTGTCCTTAATGTACTATGTTATCTCTCATCTCTTTTGCTGTCCCTTGGTTATCTCATATTGTTACAGTATTTCACCTTGTTATTTAATGTATTGTATATATATATATATATATATGTATTTGGTTATTTGAAGTGGGATAGGGAAGGGAGGAAAACAAGATGAGTGGTGGGGTTAGGAGGGAGGGAAATGGGGACCAAGACATGAGAAAGGGTATCAATGTTTGCGAAGTAATGTACCTTCTATCTGATGAATATAATGTAACCCTTCTATTAATTACAATAAAAATATATGAAAAAAAGGAAAGAAGGAAAAAGTAAGAACGAAAACAGTGCAATAAAAAAAACTCTTGCTAGGGGCTGGGAGTTTGGCCTAGTGGTTAAAGTGCTTGCCTAGCATGCATGAAGACCCGGGTTCAATTCCTCGGTACCACATACATAGAAAAAAGCCGGAAGTGGTGCTGAGACTCAAGTGGTAGAGCTCTAGCCTTGAGAAAGTCTAAGGACAGTGCTCAGGCCCTGTGCTCAAGCCCAGGACTGGCAAAAAAAAAAAAAAAAAACTCTTGCTAAAAAAAAAAAGAGAGTCTTGGGTCCTTTTGTGCCTGGGCTGGCTTTGAACCTTGATCCTCAGATCTCAGCCTCCTGAGGAGCTAGGATTACAGGCATGAGCCATCGTGCCTGGCAAAATAATTTTTAATGAATTTTTTTTCTTTTTATTGTATTTTATTAGCAGGATAATGTATAGAGGGGTTACAGTTACATTCATCAGATAGTGGGTACATTCCTTTTCCGATCTTGATTCCCCTTCTCCTGTTTTTGTCCCCAGTTCCCTGACCCTGCCCTCTCCCGGTCATCTTGTTTTCCCCCCTTCCCTTCCCTATTTCAAATAAACAAATAAGCATATATACAGAATACAAGGTAACAAAGTCAAATACAGTAACCACATGAGATTAACCATGAGTGGAAAAAAAAGAGAAAAGAAATAACTTCATATAGTACATTATAGCTCAAAAGCTATGTACATATATCATACAGAATGAGATTAACAAAATGAACTTTAGATTATGGAAATAAGATGTTTACCTTTCTGATTGTTATTCTTAATAACTTATAATGAAAAATTTTTAATGGACTTTTTCTTCCTGGATGTGGTATTATGGAACTCAGAGACTAAAAATAAATATTAGAAAACAGATATGAGGTCCTTGGGCCTCAAACAATTATAATTATTATCCAAAGGATTTTTCCAGTAGAAAATGGTAGGAAGAGTGAATCAGGTAAAAAGTTGTTGTTTAAGGTCTTTATATCTTTTGTAGGAGGATAAATTCTTTATTTGTAGGAGCTGTTTATGTTTTTCTTTCTTTTTGTGGTATTCGAGTTTGAACTCAGAGCCTTATGCTTTCTAGACAGGTTATCTACCACTTGAACCATGCCCCCAGCCCTTTCTGCATTAATTGTCTTCTTATTTTTATTATTACAAAGGTGACGTACAGAGGGGTTATAGTTACGTAAGTCAGGTAAAGAGTACATTTCTTTTGGGACCATATCACCTCTCCCTCTCTCTCTACTAGTTGACCCCTCCCATTCCCACCCACGAGTTGTATAGTTTGTTTTCAACACAATGTCTAGTGAGTACCACTGCTGCATTTCTTCACCGGTTGTCTCTCCATTGAAGGTCTTTTTTAAATGAAAGAACGTATCTTATGTTGATACCTTAGCATTTAAAAGAATTAGGCAACAGGACTACCGCTAAGTATGGTGGGGCACTAAATAGCAATCGATTTCATTTTCTACAATGTGATTTTATTATTTGCAAAACTTCTTTGGCAAGTGTTACATATTTGTCTTTGGACATTGGGACATCTTAATTTAGTTTGTCAACAGAGATAGAGTCCTAATTACCTTCCGAAGGAAGAAATTTGGTAGGAAGATCCTGACGTGTCTTCTTGCCATCAAATTAATTTTTAGAGGAAGGATCTCTTAGTTCCTGGGGAAAGGAGGAGGGAGAAGGATGAAGAAAGGGTGGAGAAGGGGAGTGTCAAAGCGGGAATTGAATGAAATAATGAACTTTTTAAATTCACCAGTCTGGCGATAAAGATTGTACTACACATATGTTAAATTTATCAAGAAAAGGCAGGACAGCTCACATGATGAAGAGAGAAAGCAATTTTGAAAGGTTCTTTCAAAACGATTGCTATTGGGCCATTACAGGAAACATTAGCTTTAAAGGAAAAATGGAAATACAGGGAAGTTCCTACCAAAGAAAACAATTATAAGTATTCTTAATTGTCTGGAAATAATTTGTCAGACAAAATTGGCCTGTGTGCATTACAGTTACATGAATGGTTTCAAGACAGCAATGTAATGCTTCATATGTTTTTTGCACATAGTGTTCTGCTAGATAACACGCTCAAGACAAGGGACCTGACTTTTACTTTTTTTTTCTCTTTCCTTCATAGTTTTGCTTTTTGAGGCTATAGAGGGACCTTGGAGGAGCCAAGGAAGAGCAGGGCATAAAGCAAAGGCAAGACTCAGTGACTGCTACTCAATGTATTTTATTATTTCAGGAATTCATTCAGAGCTGGGCTGCAATTACATTTAAAACAGGAGAATAATGGGCTATTGACATGTATATGGTTTTAGAAATATAAGGCTTCATTTTCTCAGCTGGAATTTCCCCTACAATGTGCATTTGCATTGCATTAGAGATGCTCTTTTGGAAAAAGAGGATCACATGCATTCAGACACTTTGACATTATCTGGGTCAGACGGAACATTTAAAAGCAGTAGCCCCTCCAAGCACCAAAGCTCTCTCACAGGCAGTCAATGCAGTGCATTAGAGAAGAAGGAGGCCCGCCCTGAGTGGTTCTCTGCATTGACCATGTTTTATGACATACCTGCCTAACCCAGACATTAATCTACAGAAGATGGATTGGTCTGGTCATGGTCCTCTGCTAACCTTCAACGGCATGTACATTACCTAAATTGAAATCTGCACTTTTTCATGCCATGTGTAGTTTGATGTGACGGTCCAAGGAATGTAGGGTGCATTAGAATTGATTTTTATATGGAGAGAAGCTCCTTTCCTATTTACCTTTCAGCAGGGCAGCTGCAGGCTCTCCTTCTCACTTGACAATGAAGACATTCTTCTCCACTGCTCACTCCAAGAGGAGCTGCCCTGGCTGCCTCTGAATTGCATGGCATGGGTCAGGTATGTAAGCAACTCAGCTCCTTTCCTGTTCCCAGAAGTGCCAAAGACATAATGGAAGAGGAATGCAGAAGTTTCCACCTGTTGTAATTGTCTAATAAAGCCTTGTACAATGAATTCTTTGTCATCTTCCAAGAAGAGGTCGGTAGTGTCAGTGATTACATGAGGGCTTTATGGGCATAGTGAAACCTCTCTAATTGCTATCATAGTATGAGTAAAATCTCATCAAAGCTGCACAAGATGTCTATAATTTTCTAATCTCTCACATCCTAGTTTCCCAGACATGACACTCTTTATTTACCCTGCACTTAAGTTTCTGCCCCGAGTGGGCAGTGTATGTAGTCATGTACTGGCCCCTCTATAATTAATGGAATGTGAGGAAGAAGTCAGGAAACAGTGAATCCTTGTAAAACATCCATCCCTGAATTTTGCTGTGTTTTTCTGCAGGTTAAAACAGAAGAGTAAATGGACACTGTAGGGGTCAAGTTCATAAGCTTTATGGATAGACAACCTGAGCTCAGATTCTACTTCTTTATCTACCAGAGACATATACTTTCTTTCTCTTCCAATCAAGGAAGAATGAGAATACCATGTATGGAGTTCTATGTGTGCCTCTAGCCATTGGGAAGACACATCTGTGTTCTGCCTTTACGAAGCCTAAAGTACTTCATCTGAAAAAGTATTTAGTATATAGTACTCGGCATAGAGTAAACAAACCATCAATTTTCTATTATTATCATAATTACGATAATAAAAGTGTGCAAAGTCACACTTCTGGGCTTCCTTTTGTCTGTACTGTCACCTGGAAGAGCAACAACAGGGTCCTTTTAAACAATGGCATTGACACACTCCAGAAAAGTAAAGGGCTGAGCTTCAGCATTCTCAGGCAGTTACTTTTGTATAAACATCAGGTCTCTGTTTGGGCAACTGAATGTCTTGGTGAACTCTCAGTGTTTTTGCTTTAAGGTTACGGAGTGCCAACTACTCAACAAGCAATCTTGTACTGGCTGAACCTGGAGAGACACTTTTTGATTTTTTTCCAAGTATGAAAATCATTTTTTTCTTACCCACAATGTTCATGGAAGAAGTTCAAGACAGGACTTTAAGTGCTTTGAACCGTAAGGCACTTTCCTCTTTAATATTAGTGAAAAAAAAAGTGCCAATTCTGAGAGTCAAGCGATTGGAATCTCAGTACCAGGAACCCTCCTGCTGTGAAACTCAGTTCCCTTGCTTCCTGAAGTTGAATAAATGTGAATGGCATTGCCTGGCAAGACCCACTGGAACTGTGTTGTCAACAATTGTGGCATAAATAAGGAGTTTCTGGCAAATAGATGCCAAATAACTAAAGAGCAATGGTGGCTTATTGGGCGGGAAAGTCATACACCTGCTGGAGTTGTACCTGGTGTAAGCCAATTCCATGTGTTCCCACTTTCTTAGG
The DNA here is from genome assembly GCF_031878675.1 of Megascapheus bottae. Classification (NCBI taxonomy): domain Eukaryota; kingdom Metazoa; phylum Chordata; class Mammalia; order Rodentia; family Geomyidae; genus Megascapheus; species Megascapheus bottae. The sequence continues at coordinate 43,893,905 of NC_143511.1, forward strand.
CAATAAATTTTCTTGGTGAGTAATGGCACACACCTACCAATTTAGAAAATTAAAGAGATAGTTTCCGTTCCAAGGAATTGGCTCCAAAGGTGGTGTGGAGCTCTGGAAGCTTTTGGACTAATCCAAGCTGCCCTTAGAGTAATTATTTAGAATGCATTCCACTGGCATTGGGGAAGACTGGCTGAGAGTGCATAACAGTTAAATGGAGACACTTTGAGTATTCACGCCTTTGATAATCACATGAGAAGGTGCTCTATTATGAACATGGAAAATATGTAAATATCTACCAGAAAATATCTTGAAAGAATCAAAAGGGATGCTTCTCAGTGTGGCAGTGCCTCAAAAGGCTAAACATAGAACTCCCCTATGACCCAGCAATTCCACTACTTGGCATTTACCCAACCACCCAGAAACAAGGACATACTAAACCCACTAGCACAACAATGTTCATTGCAGCACTATTCACCATAGCAAAGATATGGAACCAACCTAGATGTCCCTCAGTTGATGAGTGGATCAACAAGTTGTGGTATTTGTACACAATGGAATTCTATGCTGCTGTCAGAAAGAATGACATCGCCCCATTTGTTAGGAAATGGAAAGACTTAGAAAAAATCATATTAAGTGAAGTAAGCCAGACTCAAAGGAACTTAGGCTCAATGGTTTCCCTCATTCGTCATAATCAGTAGAAACCTTGGGCTCTACTAGCAGAGATTTGCAATAGAGCAAACTCTTGATACATAAGGACATATAATGTGAAGCTAATTGAAAGGACCTCCAGGATAGTGGAACAAAAGCCATATAATGAATGATTGTTGTCCTTAATGTACTATGTTGTCTCTCATCTCCTTTGCTGTCCCTTGGTTATCTCATATTGGTATAGTATCTCACTTTGTTATCTGATATATTGAATTTATTTGTATTTGGATATTTGAAATTTGATAGGGAAGGGGGGAAAACCAAGATGGGTGGGGGGGTGGGGGGGAGGGTAATGGGTATCAAGACATGTGAAAGGGTATCAATGTATGTGAATTAATGCACCTTCTATCTGGCAAATATCATGTAACCCTTTTACTAATTACAATAAAAATAAAAAATAAAAAAAATAAAAAAAATAAAAAATAAAATAGAAAAAAAAGGGATGCTTCTGTTTAACAAATGTATTTCCCAGACTTTAAGCATAACGGTTAAACAAAACCTCTGATTTGCTGTCTCCCTCCTTTTCTACCCTCCCTCCTTCCCTTCCTTACTCTCCTTACTTCTTTCTTTCTCCCTTTCTCTCTCAAGGATCTTACTATGTAGCTCAGGCTGGCAGCGAACTCATGATGATCCTCCTGCACCTGTCCCTCCATGTTGGAAGTATTGGCACCTACCTTCATGCTTAGTTCATGAAATCTTTCTAAACGTACTAATAAAAACATTGACAGGGCCTGCCCCGAGATGGCTCATACCTGTAATCCTGGCTACTCAGGAGGCTGAGATCTGAGGATGGCAGTGCAAAGCCAGCCTGGGCATGGAAGTCTGAGAGACTCTTTTCTTCAATTAACCACCAGAAAAATGGAAAGTGACACTGTGGCTTAAGTGGTAGAGCGCTAAACTTGAGCTGAATTGTTCAGGGACAGCACCTAGACCCAAAGTTCAAGCCCACGACCATCACCACCACCAAAAAACACTGATAGGGTCCGGGAATGTGGCCTAGTGGTAACGTGAACGTGCTTGTCTAGCATGCATGAAGCCCTGGGTTTGATTCCTTGGTTACCACAAATAAAGCCAGAAGTGGTATTGTGGCTCAATCTCCAATAAAGACTCTAATCTCCAATAAAGCACTCAAATGAACAAAAAGTAAACAAACCTGGAAGTGGGACTGTGGCTCAAAGTGGTACAATATTAACCTTGAGCAAAAGAGCTCAGGAAGTGCCTATATCCTGAATTCAAGCCCCAGGACCCACAAAAACAGAACAAAACAAAACAAATGCAGTGATTAAAAAGTAGCACATATTCCGACTGAATTTCAAGTTCTGTTAGCGTCATGAAGTTCTTCATATCTTTACTTTTGATGTGGCTGATTTTTTTTTTCTGGAAGTAGTTGAGGATTCTATATCTCAAATGTCTTGCAGAAGAGAAATCATCGAACAGGAGAAGGAAAACATGTGCTGTGCTTCTAATGGGGATTAGAAAGGAATCCTCTGGATATCAGAAAGCTATCATTCCATTCCCAGTTCCTTTCCTGACACCTGAAAACATTAACAATGTACAAATGTTCCTGACAACTGCACTTACTAACATAGCTTTATTATTTTTTGCTCACATTCCCTATCTCTAACACTGATTATGATGAAAACAGGAGAGACAGAGAGAAAGTAGATAACTGTCTATTTAAATCAGAGTGCAGAGACAGCTTGGCATATATTTTTTCTTATTGTTTAAACTTCAGTGTGTCAGTAAGAACACACCATGCTACTGTAATAACAACCCTCCCAAATCTCATTGGAATTACAATAAAATTCCCATTGGTTTATATTATACATTCAACTTGGCTCAGTTGGGCCTTTTTTCGATGGAGGTAGTAGAGGATCCTTTGACATTTTAAAGTGTGCTTCCAATATGGGAAAAAAGCATGGGATATGTAAGCACTGGCTTTAAAATGTATCAACTTGGAGAACCACATTTCCTCCCATTTCTTCAGTCATGCAAGTCATATATCCAGGCCCCGTTTCAAGGAGACAGGAAGTTGAGTCTTCCATGCACCAGAATTGCTGCGCACAACAAGATTGTAAACCACAGCAGAATTCTTAAGATTTTGGTTCATTAGAAGACGGCACATTTCCCCATGGAAAACGTGTGACAATGAATGATGACTTCTTTGTGGTGGTTGTTGTTGCATTGGGATAAGGTGATACTGGAATCTAGAGGGTACAAAACCAGGAATGCTGATAAATGTCTGGCAATCCTACAAATTATCTGTTCCAAAATGACAATAGAATTGAAGCTCAAAAACACTGAATTAAGCTACCAGCTTTCTCAAATATCAAGTTCACCAGAAAATTCATGCTCAAACAGAAATCAAGAAATTTTGCTAGAATTTACCCAATTGTAAAGAAACAAGGACATACTAAATCCACTAACACAATGATGTTCAATGCAGCACTATTTACCATAGCAAAGATATGGAACCAACCCAGATGTCCCTCAGTTGATGGGTGGATCAACAAGATGTGGTATTTATACACAATGGAATTCTATGCTGCTGTCAGAAAGAATGGCATCACCCCATTTGTAAAGAAATGGAAAGACTTAGAAAAAAATCATATTAAGTGAAGTAAGCCAGACTCAAAGGAACATAGGCTCAATGGTTTCCCTCATTTTTCATAATCAGCAGAAACCTTGGGCGCTCCTAGCAGAGATTTATCATACAGCAAAACCTAGATACATAAGGCCATATAGGAGGATGCTAAAAGAAAGGACCTCCAGGATATAGAAACAAAAGCCATATGGCTTTTCCTTATAGAAGGAGTGAATGTTGTCCTTAATGTACTATGTTATCTCTCATCTCTTTTGCTATCTCTTGGTTATCTCATATTGTTACAGTGTTTTACCTTGTCATCTGATTTATTGTATATATGCTTATTTGGTTATTTGAAATTGGATAGGGAAGGGGGGAAAACAAGATAAGGGACGGGGGTGAGGGGAGGGAAATAGGGACCAAGACATGAGAAAAGGTATCAATGTCTGTGAAGTAATGTACCTTCTATCTGGTGAATATAACGTAACCCTTCTATTAATTACAATAAAAATATATGAAAAAAAGAAATTTTGCTAAAGCTCGAGTAATTTAAAAGCTGTGTAGGATCAGTGAAGGAATAGACAGGACAAATAGACTAATGGAGCAGAAAAAGAACACTTAAAAATAGTGACACTTTAAATTAACAGGGAATGATAGGAGGGTAATTGTTTCGTTAAGTGAGGAAAATTAAAGCCATCTCTTCACTTGACACCTATTATACAAATAAATTCCAGATGGATTAAAAGTTTAAAAGTAAAAAATATTATAAATGAATAATGTTGGTAAGAAAAAATCGTGCACCTTTTAATGATTAAAATGATAAAGAAGGGGGCCGGGAGATTGGCCTAGTGGTAGAGTGCTTGCCTAGCATGCACAAAGACCCGGGTTCGATTCCTTGGTACCACATACTTAGAAAAAGCCAGAAGTGGTGCTGAGGCTCAAGTGGTAGAGCTCTAGCCTTGAGAAAAAATCCAAGGACAGTGCTCAGGCCCTGAGCTTAAGCCCAGGACTGGAAAAAAAAAAATGATAAAGAAGATCTTCAGAGAAACTGAAAATAAAACCTTTCTTAAAAACATTTAAGAAAAAATATTTGTAATTTTGCAAATACCACAATTACATCATGACAAGAAAGATACTGGGAAAATATTTTCAAATATTTATATAACACTCTAAATTTATCTAAAATATGCAAAGTGATACATCAAATATAAAAATAAATGACAAAGACAAAATTGAGTGCAAGGAGACTCATAATATTTCAAAGTAAGAAAATGCCTGAAAGACACAAGGCTGAGGTAATAGCCTGAAAAACTTCTTCATGGACAAAGTTGAAACAATTTGGGCGGAAAAATAAATAACATAATGCAGGGTTAAAAATTAGAATATGAAAAAATATACACAAGATCATGTTCATTCAGATGAATGACTGAACAAATAACCATAAGAGAAGAGAGAATACTTTCTTATAAAAAAAATTCTAAGTATTGGCCGGGAGTGTGGCCTAGGGATAGAGTGCTTGCCTAGCATGCATGAAGACCCGAGTTCAATTCCTCAGTACCACATACACAGAAAAAAAAGTCAAAATGGTGCTGAGGCTCAAGTAGTAGAGCTCTAACCTTGAGAAAGCCCAAGGACAGTGCTCAGGCCCTGAGCTCAAGCCCACAACTGGAAAAATAAAATAAAATAAAATAAAAAAATTCTAAGTATTTTTGTGATAGGACTTCTTATCTCCAAAAGATGGAGGTTAATGACTCCACCATCATCTCTCTATCCTCTCTAGTGTGGACTGAATTTAGTGATTTCCTGCAAAAGAACAAAAGAGAAGCCAGGCGGTGGCTCACACCTGAAATCCTAGCTACTCAGGAGGCTGAGATCTGAGGATCAAGGTTCAAAGCTAGTCCAAGCACAAAGGATCTGAGATTCTTTTTCAAAAATATTTTATTGTACTTAATAGGAGTGTTACATTATATTTTCCAGATAAAAACTTGAATTTAACTAATGGCAATAATCTGTTTTGTTTTTTTTTTAATTTAAATGCTTAGTTTTTTTGCTTTGTTTTAACAAATGCACCATGGCAAAATAAGAGGTTAACAATGGGGCAAACTTGGTGAGAAAAATAAAAGAATCGTCTTTACTGTTTTTTGCGATTCATTGGTAAATCCAAAATTGTCCTACAATAAAAGTTCTATTTAAAAGTTAGAAAGGGACGGGCCGAGAGTTTGGCCTAGTGGTTAAAATGCTTGCCTAGCATGCACAAAGACCCAGGTTCGATTCCTTGGTACCACATACATACAAAAAAAAGCCTGAAGTGGTGTTGAGGCTCAAGTGATAGAGCTCTAGCCTTGAGAAAGTCCAAGGACAGGCCCTGAGCTCAAGCCCAGAACTGGCAAAAAATAAATAAAAATAAATAAATAAAAGTTAGAAAGGCAGAAGCAAAAGACAAATAACTCTAAATAAAAACAGGTAAAATCCATGAACAGAAAAATTGCAAGAGACATAAATGTCCAACAAATAACACTCAACTTTACAATAAATCAAAGTAATGTAAATTAAAACAAATATGATATGATTTTTTTCAATTTTGATAAAAACAAGGCCAGGAAAAGGATTATGTTAGTAAATTTACCAAGAGTATAAATTAGTACTATTACTTTATAGAGAACATACATTAATATTTCAATTATAAAATAACCCCCAAATTATTATGTTTATGAATTATATTTATATGTACATTTGAGCCCCATATCTGAGTATTGATTGAAGCATTGTTTGAAATAATAAACAATTGAAAATTGTATGTCAGTCAGTAGTATAATCACCAAGAGCATATGCTCAAAGTCTGGATTATGTTTCTATTAAAATGAATCAGGCAGATTTATACATAATAATGTATAGTGCATGTAAACATAATGTATAATGTGATGCATATTATGATGTATTATTGTAATGCATAATGAATTTTCCATGAAGAATATTGTTGAATGAAAGAATTATTGAGGCAATACATAAAAACATGTAAAATAATCTCTCTCCAGTCATGAGCATACATAGAAAAAGATGTGCAGAGATCTAGATTTAAAGTGATGCTTACTTTGACAGCAGATGAAGCACATGGGTAGATATATGCCAAAGAATGTGCTGATATTCTCAGAATGTTTATTTCATTCCTTACATGGTTAAAAAACAATTTAGAATAATCACCTTGAATGCTCATTTAAAACAGCCAGTTCTAGCTAGGTAGTAGTGACTCACACCTGTAATCCTAGCTACTCAAGAAGATAAGATCTGTGGATCAAAGCCAGAAGGAAAGTCCATGAAACTCTTATCTCCAATTCACTAGAAAAAAAGTTGGAAGTTGAGATGTGGATTAAGTGGCTGAGAACTAGCCTTTAGCACAAAAAGCACAAGGACACTTCCCAGGCTTTGAATGAGTTCAAGTCCTAGGACAAGCAACAAGAAAATTAAAAAGCCAGTGTTTTAAACCATTAGCTCAGAAATTGAGAACATCCCAGAATAGTTCCAGATATCTGAATTTTAAAAATGTTGATGTTTTGAGGGTTTATTTTTTAAGTTCTTCTCTGTATATTTTGGCTGTTAGGCCTTTGTCTGATGTGTAGCAGGCAAAAAATATCTCCCCAAATCTTCCAAAATTTCCCAAAAAGTCTTCTGTAGGCTTTTTACTTAGTTGGTCATGTCATGCAGAATATTTTTACTTTGCAATCCCATTTATCAAGTCTTTATTTGGTTTGCGGTGCTTCTGGATCTTTGCTCTGAAAGTTTCAACCTGTACCCAGGAGCCATTAAAGTCTCCCTACTCTTTTCTATAATAGTTGCATGTTTTCAGGTCTTACATTAAAGTCTTTGATTCAACAATTCCACTCCTGGACATTTACCTAAAAGATTACAAACCAGAATATAGTAAAGCCACTAGCAGAACTATGTTTATTGTAACACTATTCACCTTAGACAGGGTATGGGATCAGCCCAGATGCCCCTTAATGGACAAATGGATCAAAAAAAATGTGGTATATAAGCACAGTGGAATTTTACTAGTCCATTAGAAAGAATGATATTGTACATTTGTAAAGAAATCTTAAGACTTAGAAAATAATTATGTTAAGTAAAGTAAGTCAGGCCCAGAAAGACAAAGCATGCATGTTTTCCTTCATATGTGGAAACTAGAATTAGCTGATACAAGCAAATATATTGAGTGATATGCAGGTTTATACAGGTATAATAACTGCAATATAGATGAATTCAGTAAAATTCCTTAGAATGTCAAAGTTCAGCAAAATAAAATACCAGGAAAACGGTACCTGATAACTTGGCGGGGGGAGGGAGTACAGCACTGGTGGGGAGGGAAATTGGGAGAAAAATGTGAGAGGGGGTAACAATGTTTGACAGGAAATATATTCACTACTACCTTACATATGTAACTATAACCCCAGTGTACATTACCTTTACAATAAAATTAAATTTAAAAAAGAAAAGCTGGGATGGGATTAGGAGGAAAGGCATGGACAAATAAAGAGAAAAAGAGAGGGAGAACTCCATCAGGAATCCATTGTATATCCTACAGAATTAAGAAGACTGAGGTAAGGGGTGGGTAAGAAGGGAAGGGTGAGAATGTTGAAAGGGATGACATTGATTAAGATGCATTTTCTTCATAAACTGCTTTTAAAAGGGAAACTCCTTTGCACAGCTACTTAAAGATATAATAATAATAAAAGGAGGTAAAACTATGAGGCAAAATTATGACAATCAACCAAGAAGCTGCATTTCTCAAGGCACATTCCCATCATTCAAATAATCAACTCACCAAATTGATGTTGCATTCTTTAAATGCTAGATTTCCTCATGTTTTATCAGGATTAGATTCATATTTCATATATAGGCTAGATTATTGGTTGATTACTGGCACTCCATTCATTCGGTTGTTTTTGATCCCATGACCCTTGTGGCTACACTTGCTCTGCTCACCCATGGAATTTGAGAACTGGTACTTGAAATTTCACACCTAAGAGTCCCTGTCTGAAGAGACTTGTGTTAGCTATTGGTGATGAGATCTAGAAAGCCAGAAGAATCCTGGGACCCAAGGGGACACCCTGCAATATATTCATCAGACCTATGAATGAGCATTGACATCGGCCAGCCAAATGACTTGCCAAATGACATTGGGAAAATTAGTGAAGCCATATGAAATCAGGGGACTCACCTCAACCCGGGAAAGGGCCTATCCAGAATATTCCTAACAAGGAAGATGGCTCAACCACGAAGTATAGGGTACCTCTGTACCAAAAGCCAAATGATCCTCAATAAAGCATGGAGCTGGTGGCTCATGCTTGTAACTCTAGCCCATTTAGGAAGCTGACATCAGAGCCACCCTAGGCAGGAAAGTCTGTGAGATTCTTCTGATTATTTACCCAGAAAACCAGAAGTAGAACTATGGCTCAAAGTGATAGAGCACTAGCCTGGAGCAGAAGAGCTCAGGGACAGGGCCTAGGCCCTAAGTTCAAACTCCATGATGAACAACAACAAAAATAAATGAATAAATGAATAAATAAATCTTCTAAGTTACTAGTGCTGAAAACTTCTTTACTGTCTAATGAGAATGTTAATGAAATAAAAGTAAGCACAATTTAAAATTCAATTATTTTAAATCTGTAGAGTTTATTGGTTTATCTTCTTGATGTTCAAAGACCATATCAATCAACGTTCTTTTCTTAAAGACAAATTTGATATGGGAGCTCTATGGGCCTAACCAATCAAGGGCTGTGCAAACAATATGGATAGTAACTATATTTAAATGTTAGTATCTCTCTTAGCTTAGGTATTGTTTACAGAACCATGCTTTTGGATAGAAAGAATGCAGTGGTAGATAGTTGTAACTGATCACTTGTCAATCCCAGCATTCTGTAGGCTAAAGCAGGAGAATTGTGAGTTACAGCCCAACCTGTTCAGTAGTTATTTCTGAAAAATTTACTAATACTTGGGAACCAATATGATTCTAGGAGGAAATAGCACTTACTTCCTCTTGGAAAGATCCATGCTTAAGGAGTTTAGTAGACTCAAAATTTGCAAATATGTTTGGTTTTGCTACCTCAATCATACTTTATCAAAGATGAGTTTGAACTGTATGTTGGTAGGACCATGCAAAACATGGTCGATTTAATGATTTACTCAAGTGCATTTAAATAGGTAAACATAATTTGTTTCCTCTGAGGGCTTGGTACAAATTTGCCTGTAAATAATATGATGTTTCTTAATTCCCTAGTATCCCAGAATTCAAAACAGAACAAGTCACCTTAGTACAGAAGAATGGCTTATTGTTTCCCAATTCATAGGAAATGAGGAAGCCCCAACCCCCCACTGCACCCCAAGGCTCTATTCTACCCCAAGCTCAGGCAGCAACTCACCCAACACACAGCCAGCACACCAACAATGCAGCATCACCCCAATTCAATCATCCTCTACACTTAGGTTATTCTCCCTACCCTCCCTGAGTCTCTTTGGAGATCTTTGGATGAATTCCATAAACTATAAGTAATACATACCCTTGGTTGCAATAAAAGTTATTTTAAGATTTGCTACATGGGAAAAATATCCAGAGGGATAAGACTGAGACATTTGAAATCATTCCCTTAGTTTTAAGTCGTAACCCACCTCGTAAAAAACACCAAGAGCTAAAAGGAAATTTCTTTGCCCAAACCATTTTGGTGTATCTCGGGGAATCACCAGAAGAAACCACAACACATCCCTGAAACATCTGTGCATATTTAAAGCCATTATTGTTGTACTGGTAGTGTAATTCATTCTAAAATTATTCATATGGTCTAAAATGAAAGACAGTGCATCCGTATTGTTTACTTGTAGCAGTATAATTGTCACTGAAGGAATACAGTCAATGGTTTACATTTACATCCTAAGCAGCAAAGCAAACTCAAGCTAGAGATGCTTGAGTGTGCACAAGTGCAAGCCTACATGCTGACCCCAGGAAATAGAACCTGAACATGTTTTGTAGTTGTTCTACATTGCTATTACAACAATTAATTACACCTTCTCATGAAATGCTGGTATTAGTGATGAGACACTAGATCCTGTCTTCATTTTATTTACTCTCTGGTTTGTTAGCTGCTTTGCCATGCTGTTTCAGCCGTGAGAAACAAACTAGAACATTCAAGCCCCAGTATCAGCATTAAAAAAAAATGAAAAAGACTATATGTAGTAACGTCTGCAAATTGTTTGCACATCTAACAATGAGTAACAAGACTCCATTTCGTACAGGAAGCCGGACATGTGAGGAAACAAATCCTGTACTCATTATATCAGCTCATCTACTAGTTGAAGACCAGCATGTAAAGCTGACTGACACCATGAAGAACAAAGAACAAAAGAAGCACACAACTGGGCCCACTCTAGATTCTTGGCCACAAAATTTTGAGATATAATTCAATGGTTGTAGCTCTAAGCCACTTATTTTTGGTAGTGTGTTATGCCACAACTGGTAACCAGGACCATTTCATTGATGTATTCCTCCTTTACTCACACTGTTGGTTTCATTTTTGCTACTCAGGAAACCAAATGTCTTTTCTTTGTTTAAAAGACCTCTCTTGTGGGGATATGGATGGTACATCTCTGTAATCCCAAAACAGAGGCAGGAATATTAGTTTAATGGTAGTAAAGTTATATAGTGGGGCCTTGGGCTACATAGCAAGATCTTATCTAGAAAACTATCACCACCACGAATAAAAGTCTTCTTACATTCAAAGAGTCAGAGTTTAATTGACAATAAAGGCATCCATCATTTATTCATAAAGCATACATTATTAAAACACCAGTGTGTTTCTTAAGGAAGTCAAGAGCTTGAGTATGAAGTACCCTGACTTAGAGAAGTATTCACCTTCAATGTAATATTTTTATTTTCATGCTTATACAGAATTTAGCCTTTTACAAAGAGCATAGAGTTCTTTATACACAAAGACAGTGGCTATTCAGTAGCACATGTTTACAATAATTGACAGAAAGCATTGAGTAGAATGCTTAGCTGGTTCCTCTGGGCCCTCATACCTTATGATAGTAATTGAGGATTTTAAAAGCATGCCCCATAATCTACTTCCACCAAAATCACCTTTGACATTTGCCCCAAATATACACTCTCTGACCTCATAATTATCAGTGAATGAGAATTAGAAATCTATATGTTAAATAAGTATCCAGGATCTCTTATACTTGGCTTACCATCTTCAGAATTTTTTTTCTTTTAGCTCATTCCTATTGGCAATGTGTATCAACCTTTTTTGGAGGAGGGGGTGTCAAGTTCTTTCTTTAATGTCTTCAGCAGCTGTAATCTGTTGCAGTTTCCAAGTATTGCCTTTTCTCTCTTCAATTTCTGGGTTCTTCTATCTTCTTTGCTTTTTGTCTTTAACTGGACTAATCAAGGGTCTCTAAATATAATCTTTAAACTTACTAGTTTCTTTTAAACACCAGTTGTTTCTGTTAAATGTTTAGTTTTTCTCTCTTCCAGGCATCATTAGCAGCCATTTAAAATACTACAACGAAGCAAAAGCATTCTCTTCTGATCTCTAGGTAACTAATGATAGACACATTTTCATTTTACATAGATTACTACATGATTTCTGATTCTAGTTGCTTCAATCAGCTGGAAAGTGAGCTTCTGACACTGTTTCCACAGAATAACTTGATTTGTATGATCCATTTATCAAAACACACCTGTATCTTTTTCACACAATCTGGTAAGTATTATAATATTTAAACATCACAATGGCATTGATGCATAACTGAACTTGAGAGGGGCCAATCAAGGCTCAGGAGGACTGGATTTCAGGAAAGAAAGATAATGTGTCCTCAACCACCTGAAAAAATACACAGAACACAGGTTACATATGGAATTCATTCGGTATTTTCCATGTCCGTTTCTGATCAGTTTTCTCATCACTGTGCAAAGTAGATGATCTGGGTGAGCTGCTGCCCCGTTTCCAGTTCTCCAGGAGCAAGTATTGATCACTGACACAGTTCAAAGCAAGGCCGTGAGTGGTGAGGTCAGGAGAAAATGAAGGAGGAGCCCACTTGGCAGCTGGATTCTGGAGCTCCCAGGTAGCGCAGAACATGCAGTGATTTATGAACTGTACTGTACTAAGCCGCAGTAAAATTATGTGATACGATTTAGTGTATACTATCTTTATCCAAACACAGTGATTTTATTTCAAACTTAATAGTAACTCTGCACTCTATAAAATATTTACATTGCCTTTCTAAACATATACATTATTTACTGTATAGTCTATAAAATATTTATGTGATTTTTTTCTCAAATGATTCTATGGATGATGAATTATTATTTTCTGTATTTTTATTGTCATTAAATAGTTGTACAGAGGAGTTTCCATTTCACAAATAAGCTTATGAATGAGATGCATCTTAATCAATGTTACCCTTTTTTATTATTCTCACCTATTCCTTCCTTACCCATCCCTTCCCTCATTCTTCTTAATTTTGTAGGACAGACATTGGATTTTTGACTGCATTCTTCTGTTCTTCTCCTCTTCATTCATTCACCCCTTTCTCTGTGACCCCTTCTCTACCCCTTTCAAGTACCTACTTCTTGGTGTTTATTTTGTTGAACTTAGTTTGCCTTTCCAAGGAACTGAACAAATTTCTCCTTTGAGTCTACCATAGTTCCATCAATACATTTGTACACATTTGCATACCACCAAAATTATTTACCTATAAATTTATAAGCAAAATCTAGCTTCCAATCAATTAATACTAAGTGGGCTGAGCTAAAGGAGATTTTCTCAGAAGAAGAAATAAAAACAGTCAATAGACACATGAAGGACATGGAAAGACTTGGAGAAATCATGGTAAGTGAAGTAAGCCAGACCCAAAAGAACATAGGTGCAATGGTTTCTCTCATTTCTAATAATTAGTACAAATCTTGGACTCTCCTAGCAGAGGATTACAATAGCTCAAAAGTTGTGCACATAAGATCATATAGGATGACACTCAAGGAAATACTCTAGGATATGGAAACAAGAGGTTTATCTTTGTGATTGTCATTCTTTTCTTATTTCTTTTCTCTTTTTTCCCCGATGGATAATCTCATGTGGTTACTGTATCTGACTTTGTTACTTGGTATACTATATATATATATATATATATATGTTTATTTGAAATAGGGAAGGGAATGGGGATATCAAGATGATTGGGGGAGTGGGAGAGGAAAATGGGGACAAAAACATGAGATGGGGCTTCAATGTGTGAGAAGTAATGTACCTACTACTTGATGAATGTAATTGTAATTCCTTTATATATTACCCTGACATTTAAAAAAAGAGAAAAAGAAAGAAAACAACTATCAATGATATCCAGAGAATATTATAAATTATTTTGAAAATTTATACTCCAAAAATTACATAATCTAAAATTAATGTTTAAGTTTCTGTACACATAAGAACTGCCAAAATTGAACCAAGAGACCAGATGGATTCATTGCAAAATTCTATTAGACTTTTGAAGAAAAACTAAAATGAATGTTCTTCAGATTATTTTATAAAATAAAGAGGAAAAGAATTCTTGAAAACTCATTGTATGAACTTAGTATTACTTTTGATTCTGAGACCAGATATATAGCCCCTAAAGACTGTAAAATCCCTGATGAGCATAAATGTGCAAAATCCTCAAAGCAATAATGGGAAATCAAATCTAAGAACATATTCAAGAACATCATACACCATGATAAAACTGGTCTCATTCCAGGCTTACAAGGATGGTTCAATACATGAACTGAAGAAAGAATGAAGTTTGTAATCTTTATACACTGTAGAGAGGAATGCAAATTAGTGTGGCCACTATGGAAAACAGTATGGAGGTTTCTTGAAAAACCGAAAAAATAGAACTATCAGAAGATTCTACTATGTCATCCCTGGATATATCCTAAAAGATAGCTAGGTTACCATACAACAGAGAAACCTTCATACCATTGTCAATAAGAATAATATTCACATTAGTTAAATTATGCAATCAACCTAACTGCCCATGAACAGATGAATGTAATATATATATATATATATATGGTTTATAACTTAGCAATAAAGAAGAAAATAGAACTCATCATATGAAATGAAGTTAGTGAATCCCAGAAGACACATATCAAATTTTTTCATGTATGTAAAATTCAGTAGGGAAAGACAAGAAAGAGAGAATGTACTGTTGGAGAAGAAGAAGGGGACCAGTAGAAAGATGATTAAGAGAAGCCAGGCATGGTGGCTCACACCTGTAATCCTAGCTACTCAGGAGACTGAGATCTGAGATCTGAGATCTAAGGATAGTGGTTCAAAGCCAGCCCAGGCAATACAAAACCAGGTAATTCAAAGCTGTGAGACTCTAATCTCCAATTGATCACTAGAAAATGGGAATTGGGGGTGCGGCTCAAGGACAGGATGGTATCCTTTAGCTGAAGAGCTCAGGGACAGTGCCCAGGCCCAGAATTCAAAAAACAAAAACAAAAAATCCGAAAAACAAAACAAAACAAAGAAAAATGATTAAGACAGGATGAGTGGGGGAGTAAATATGATTGAAATGTATTATAAGTAAATATAAAAATATCACAATGAAACCCATTATATTTATAATGAATTCATGCAAATGAAATATATGTGTGTGTATTGTGACAAAAAAAATCTCTGGCCATAATATAAATGCTACTCAAAACAGCAATGAGAGTCTACTTCACCCCTTTTAAAATGGATATAACCCAAAAAGTATGGTGATACACTGTTTGTGGAAATATAAACTTCCTCAACCACTCTAGAAAGCAGTGTGTAAGTTTCCCCAAAAGAAATTAAGCATAGAACTGCACTATAAGCTGGGTGTGGTGGCTCATGCCTGTAATCCTAGCTACTCAGGAGACTGAGATCTGAGGATCAAGGTTCAAAGCAAGTCCATGTACAAAAGGACCTGAGACTGTTACCTCCAATTAACCTCTAAAAAACCGGAAGTGGGGCTTGGCTCAAGGGTAGGGAGGTAGCTTTGAGCTGACTAGCTCAATGCCCAGGCCAAGTCCATGACCAAAAAATAAAAAAACAAAAAAAGAAAGAAAAGAACAAAAAGAACTGCGATTGTACTTTGGGGAATTTATCCAAGAAATTAAAACCACATTACAGCAAAGCCACCAACACAGTCATGTTCATTTCAGTCCTATTCACCATGGCCAAAATATGGAATCAGCTTAAATGCCTCTTAATGGATGAATGGATCAAGAAAATATGGTATATATACACAATGAATTTTAATTCACCCATTAGAATGACATTGTATTATTTGTAAAGAAATGAAAGGACCTGGAAAACATTCAGTCATGTGAAGTAAATCATACCCAGAGAGACAAATGTTGTATGTTTTCCCTTATATATGTATTACATGTTTATACTGCTTTCTCTTCTAGAATCAGGCATGCCATGAACTTGGAAGGGTTCGTTTGGAATCGATGAAAAGTAGCAATGAAGAATCTGACATTATAGAACTGATGATATTTAATTTTTGATTGTCTTGGTCCTATCTGCTTAGATGCTATGGACCTATAGAAGCAAATATTTATGAGAAATAGATGATTAAAAGGTTTGAGTACTTTAGGTTGTCAGTGAACAGCTGATAAATTCTGTGTATCCCTATATGCTATGGTTTAGATCGCCAATGTTCTCCAAAGGACATATTTCCCAAAGCATTTGAGAGGTTGAGGAACTTTTAAGAAATAACGCTTACAAGGTATGGAATCAACATAAATACCCTTCCATGGACAAATGGATCAAGAAAATGTGGTATATATACACAGTGGAATTATCTTAACCCATCAGAAAGAATGATGTTGTACGGATATTAAGCAAAGTTAGTCAGACCCAAAGAAACAAAGGCTGCATGGTTTCCCTCATTTGTGCTAACTAGAATATACCTACAAATCTACAAGCAAACACACTGGATGGTAAAAGACAAAAAAATATACTGGGGCATGATAAATTATACAGGGCTCTAGACATTCACAGAGTGAGACCACAAAGCTACGTACATCTGATCATATAAAACAGTATTTGTGGAGTGAGCTCTAGAAAATGGAAACAAGAAGTTTGTTCCTTTGTTGCTGTTTCTTTGTTGCTATTCTTTTCCTTTTGTTTGTTCATTTATCTGTCTTTGGGAAGATAAGGTAGAATGGGGAGGGGGGAACCCAGAGAAGGTGGGACAAAGAGTGAACAAATGCAGCAGTGATACTAGATACTATAATGAAAATAAATTTTATAAAACTTGTGGGTGGGATGGGAGGGAATAACTTGGGGAGGGCAAAGGAAGGGATGACATAGTGCAAAAAGAAATATACTCTATTGCAGCACTATTTACCATACCAAAGATATGGAACCAACCCAGATGCCCCTCAGTTGAGTGGATCAACAAGATGTGGTATTTATACACAGTGGAATTCTGCTGTCAGAAAGAATGACATGGCCCCATTTGTAAAGAAATGGAAAGACTTAGAAAAAATCATATTAAGTGAAGTAAGCCAGACCCAAAGGAACATAGGCCCAGTGGTTTCCCTCATTTGTCATAATCAGTAGAAACTTTGGGCTCTCCTAGCGGGGATTTACAATAGAACAAAACCTAGATACATAAGGCCATATAGGAGGATGCTAAATGAAAGGACCTCCAGGATATAGAAACAAAAGCCATATAATGTGTGTTGTTGTCCTTAATGTACTATGTTATTTCTCATCTCTTTTGCTGTCCCTTGGTTTTCTCATATTGTTACAGTATTTTACCTTGTTGTCTGATATATTGTATATATGTTTATTTGAAATGGGATAGGGAAAGGGGGAAAACATGATGAAGTGTGGTGGGGGAGGGAAATGGGGACCAAGACATGAGAAAGGGTATCAATGTTTGTGAAGTAATGCACCTTCAATCTGGTGAATATAATGTAACCCTTCTATTAATTACAATAAAATATATGAAAAAAAGAAATATACTCTATCTGACTTATGTAACTGTAACCCCTCTGTACATCACCTTTACAACCTATATAGGTAGATAGATAGATATATGAAGTAGGGCCTAGTAAGAGACTTTTGTGGATCCTTCAAGGCATTATTTTCAAAAGGATAATGACTCTCTGGTCTCCTCTTCTCATACTTCACCATCATGAAGTAACTTCACTGTGTCATAATGTTCTACTTTGCCTCAGTCCTGAAACTGCAGGACCAAATAACCAAATGACCATGTACTGAAACCTCCAAAAATGCAAGTCAAATAAACTTTCTGTTCTTATAAGTCATTTCGGGTGTTTGGTACTGTAATATAAAGCTAGTAGCTTGCTATCTAAATCTCAAAGACAATTTCTCTCTCTTCCAATCTCTGTTTGTGTCTCTGTCTCTGTCTGTCTCTTTCTCTCAGACAACACATGCACGCACACACACACACACACACACACATATACACACAACATACACATACACACGCACGCATACACCACCACCACCACCAAAATATGAATCATTCATATGTTAGGATTGCCTGTAGCACAATATACATTTCACGTTTTCATCTTCACAAAATAATTTCTGTGCTCATTCCCATTTAGTTTAGGTCCTGAAACACTTCTTTGAGATGGGTAGAAATGTGTATGGGGGAAGTGAGGTATTTGTCATTGAATTTGGGACCTATCTCTACCTGCAATTCCTAAAGTCTTCTATAAAATTTACTCAATGTTTCAAGTAAAGAGAATGTGTAATTGAATTGCCTCAAAGATCATTGTTACCCAATAGCTACAGAACTCTTCACATTATTTGGAATAAGTACTTTGACTGGGGCTGTGTCTATGCCAAATATCTGACTAAAAAGTTAAAAAGAAGTCAACCTCAAGTCTGTTTTGTCTTCATGATAATAATCTAGCTTGAAGTTAGCCAGTGAGGGTCCAGTCTTGGTTCATAATCACTGGAATGTACAAAACCATTAGTTCTCCTGATTGTAGGGAAAACAGACTTCATTTTCCAAAAGGAAGGATGATGGGGGGATGGTTTAGAGCTCATTAAATACCATTTAACACTAAGCTAAATGTCAGCAGCCTTTGAAAGAAGCCTATTAGTTAATGTATTCAAGAAGTTATCGGCACTTGTGATAAGTCTGGAAGAAACGAAACAGTCAAACCCATTAGATGTATTCAACTGATAATTGAGCCTTAAGCAATGTTTTAGATAAATTAGATTTAGATTGAGAAAAAAGAGGAGAAATCAGTTTTTAAAGGGAAGGATTTTTATTTAGAGTTATTACCTGGAGTCTCAAATCTTGAGTTGGACTGACCCTAAATAATTAAATTGTTCATAAGGATTTCATGACCTCATAGGGGACATTGGACATTTAATCACATTACAACTAAATTATTTTTCCTTTCTTCCTTCCCTTCCTCCCTTCCTTTTTTCCTTCCTTCCTTCCTTCTTTCCTTCCTTCCTTCCTTCCTTCCTTCCTTCCTTCCTTCCTTCCTTCCTTCCTTTCTTATTCTACCCTTCTTCTCTCCCTTTCTTTTGTTCTTTTTTTCATAATGGATAAAATAGATATTACCCTCAGCCTCACATAGAGCATCACTGCTTTCAAGGACTGCAGTTCTAAAACTCTTTTTATCAGTGAAGTCTGCTGGCATTACAGTGGAAAACCAATTCTGGTACATACTCCTCATAATCTGGCTAGTTCTAAAAATAACATTTACAACTTTCTAGTGTAATATTATTTCTTTTAATGATCTGCAAAATATGAAGTTTTATAATCTTTACCAAGAATCCTTCATGTTCACAATGGAAAGACAATTCATATGAATTTTATAGTCAGCTGAAGAGGGATACAGATAAGGAAAACTAATTGAGCCTAATCCTAAAGCATCCAGAGTTGTACACTCCACATCCATGCATATTTATAGCAAAGCCCAGTATTTTCACTAAGGGATAACAATTGAAATGATATTATACATCATAGCAAGTAAACTATTATTTTAGGTACAACGTAGGCATGATTAGCTACTGAGAAAGGGGGATTATACAGTGGTTCATATGCCATGTCAATTTTAATTAAGTTACCTGTTTGAGAGGTTTCTAGGATAAGCTTATTTCAAACCATGCCATTGTGTAATTAATTGATTTGACCCCATATAAAGTTTTTGGATAAATGCCAATAAAATGACAGAGAATATCTTTAAAGATGATCAGTGTTGTTTCTGTATAGTTGAGTTTAAGCTATTCTTTATGCTAATAATTAGGTAGCAGAGCTTATTTGGGGGCTACAGCAATATCATCAGCATAGGAGAAAACTAAACATTTTACTTCTTAATCATAGGAAGCTATTCCCCTAGATAGTTAAAATAAAGCTTTTTGAATGTGAGTTAAAAAGAATGAGAATCAAACTAAAATTACTAAATTTCTATCTTCTTTGTTTCAATTTTTAGAGGACTTTCAACTAAATTCTGATAGTATAATAATAGCTGAATATTTGATGAATTCCTATTATTTGCCAAATACTGGATGTTATCTCTCTTGGTTACTTTCCAGGTGTTAATGTATATATTCTTCCTAATAATTCTATGAGACATATGCCATTATAATGGAAACTAAAACTTAAAGAAAATTGATAATATGGCCCTAGTCATACATCAAATAAATAAGACAGAAAAATTTCAAATGCAAATATGATTTGAATGCATCTTTGTTTAACCCAGGTGCCTTGATGAAGTAGCCTTAAGCTATCCCAATATAAAAAAATCTTCCATTTACAAAAAATGAGTATTCAGGGCCAGGAGTTTGGCCTAGTGGTAGAGTGCTAGCCTAGCATGCACGAAGGCCCGGGTTCAATTCGTTGGTACCACATACTTAGAAAAAGCCAGAAGTGGTGCTGAGGCTCAAGTGGTAGAGTTCTAGCCTTGAAAAAAATCCAAGGACAGTCCTCAGGCCCTGAGCTCAAGCCCAGGACTGGCAAAAAAAAAAAAAAAAAAGAATATTTAGGCAGGCCACACCTCTAATCCGAGATGCTTGGGGGGGGCAGATATGAGGATTATGATTTGACATCAGCCAGATCAAGGAA
Organism: Megascapheus bottae; assembly: GCF_031878675.1. Taxonomy (NCBI): domain Eukaryota; kingdom Metazoa; phylum Chordata; class Mammalia; order Rodentia; family Geomyidae; genus Megascapheus; species Megascapheus bottae. The sequence continues at coordinate 43,914,312 of NC_143511.1, forward strand.
GTTCACAGACTCTCATGTTCAATTAATCACTGAAAAAGCCAGAACTGATGCTGGAGTTCAAGTGGAAGAATCTTGAGCAAAAGGACCCCAGGAACAATGCCCAGTGCCCTACAATCAGGAAAAAAGCCAGTATTTATTTAGGAAATATTCATCCATATTCAGATTTTAGTAAAATAATTGCAAAGTAAAATAATTGTAACTGTGTTAAGGGCATTGAAACATTTTAGAAAGAATTGAGTGAAAAATATACATATGTAATCATGATAGCACACACATATGTAAGTGTACAGTATGTCTATAAAGGGAGTGATCTGAAGGAAGATGAGAAAAAATATAAAAGAAAAAATATAAAGAAAATCCTTCCTTCTTCTAGTCAGCATTATATACAACACATGTCATATTTAGCAGACAGCCCCAAGGAAATGGGAAAGGACACAAAGGGGCAGAGTAAATTTCAACCTTTGCTTTGAGTCCTGGTGACTTGAAAGATGCCATTTCTTTCCTACTTAGATGCTCAGTGAAGTATCTGAAGTGACATAACTTTGATATTCATGACCACTTGGCCTCTTGGCATTTCCTACCGGATATCTGTCTGTTAAGAAAACAGCTTGTGAGTGGCTATTGAAGACATTACATTATAAAGTAGATAAGACAATATATTTGGGACCAAGTTTGCCCTTGTCCAAAATAAAGATTATTTTGTGAAATGTATGCAATGCTATTAGATTTGTCATAAGGATAACTGGCTTTAAGTTTTGGACTTTTCCTTTTCTATATATTGGATTTTCTGAAAGATCAAATACTGTCCATTGTCCAAACAGCATTATATATTTATGTAAAATTATAATGAATCATTTTCAGTATTGTTGCCCATTTTCAGTGTGAGTGTAACAAATCAATGAAGTGATTTACTTCCAATTTCTTCTGTTAACAGGTAGATCATGATTATTTTCCTGTGTTCAAGAATGCTATTATGATGCAGATTATAACCAGACAGTTCAAGTTCATAAACATTCATTACCACATTACCTTACTTACAAATGTTGGTATAATAGCAGAGAGAAGGAAAAGAAATAAACACTAGAAACAAAGCGATGGTTCATAAAACATTTCATGATATTTTAAAAATCTAATACTTTGAGCCATTGAAAGTTTAAAAAATGCATGCATAATATAAACCAGGAAAATTCCAAAATTGCTCTATTAAAAGGACAGTTCAGTTCGGTTGCCATAATGGTGTAAAGACCACATATTGCCTGTTATTGGTATTTTAGTTATGCATGGTTAGACTAGAGTAACAAAATGTTTTTGCGATACCTTAGGTAACCAAGGGGGTTCTATGATAAGGCAGACTTCCAAACATAAAGTAAAGTAGGATCAGCACGCTGGTAAATGCAACTAAGGAATCCAAAGAAACAAAATCATTCCTGGATCTCCTCGGGGTCACAAAATATTTCTATTTGTTCCTCAGAGTCTACAGATCTTAATTCAAGCTAGTAATTTTGTTATTTTCCATCTCTCATTCACCAGATTTGCTTCTGCTGCTTTCACATGGTCCCACGTGATCACCCTAAGTAAATTTCATCATCTAGGTTCAATATGCCATTTGCCAGCTACAGACGTGATTCTCAAGTGAGCTGGAATATCCACTCCAGATGGACTGTGCATATCACAATCTCTAATTATGGAGAGGAGGGGCATGAGCAATTTGAATATACCGCTTTCATATTTTAATACAACTATATAAAAGCTAACTAAGACCATTATTTCCTTATGTAAATACGGGAAAGAAAAGCTCTACAAATTTTCTTGCAGGCAAATGATGAAATTCAGAAATCCACTTGAGTGTTTCTATCTCTTTGCATTCAAATTTAAGGGGCAGCGAGAATGGCCTGATAAATTAACCAGCCAATTACCGGAGGGACTTTGAGATAGAGTCTCTATCTCTGGATTTGTTTATTGTGTTGGAAATGGAAGTATGTGAACAAATTGACCAAAGTCCCTCAAAAGTGAGTTTGGGTGATGTAGTTGTTAGAAAAAAGGAGTATGTATAATTAACTTCCCTCTCCAAATCAGCTGTACTGCTGAAGTAATCAACTTTATGAAATCTTGGGCTGAAATGTGAAGGAATGGTTATGATATAAATGTGAAGAATTGAGAAGAGTGAATGTTGGACATGGGATATTTCAAAGTTAAAAGCATTCAAAACAGAGTCTATGTGGAATGTTTTGGACAAAGTGAGTATATGAATGGATTCTGAGAAGTTTGGCACTTGAGGTAGAGTCCGAAACAGATTTGCAACCAAAATTACAGATGTTAAACATTTCTGCTCCCAAATAACCATTGGCTGGAAGCTAGTATGTGGACAGAAAGAACCAGCTGAGATCTTCTAGAAAGAAAGAAGCTGCTAGTCTGTCTAACTTATCCTCTTAGAGGCTGAGTATGTTGTCTTAATCTGACAAAGACTTGAAGAAAAGGAAATGGTGTAGAGGGCTAAAAGTTCAGTTTTATTACAGGAACCAAACTACTTAAAAGTGAAAGAATTCCTCCAGAGAGGAGTTCAACCAGATAGAGAATTATGAGGCAGGAAAATAGGAGTAGAGGCAGTATTTATCTAAAAGAGGAAGAAGCCAGTAAATACCTCTTAGCTATTGGCTGATTGCTACAAGCCCTCAACCTGGACTCTGCACTTAGAAGACCCTGTGATGCCAGGTAAGGTCTTATCCCAACGTGGGGAGAGGAAGAGAGGAGAGAGAGGAGGGATAAGGAGAAGAGGAAGGAGAGGGAAAAGATAAAGGAGAGAGAGAAGGGAAGGAGGAGGGGGGATGGGGGAAGAAGAAGGGGAGGGGAAGGGGTATGTATTTCTCAGTGGAAAAAAGTAAGCAATGAAACCTGGAAATCAGTAGTCTCCTTGGAATTTTGTACGATCCTTCTTTTTGTTGAATCTCAGCTGATCTGGCATCCAGTTGAGTCATTATCCACCTAATCCCATGAGGAAGGGGTGTTTGTCCCATCCACCGGTCTCCTCCAGACTCATCAAAGTCATTGCTTTCTTAGAGCTGTTATCTAGACTTTCCCAGAAAAGGGGCTGAGGTTGCACCAGATGGGTGGATTTTGGCTTTGGCAAGTTCTTCTGGAAAAGGAGGAAATAGAGGCTTCAGGGGCTCTCTGCAGGGTCCCAGGAAGAGGGGGAATGTTGTTCTCACTGCTGGGTAGCTGTCTGTTTCTGTCTGCCTGTAGAGTCCAAAAATCTCCCTCATCTCTATGATCTCCCAGGGTTTCTTCCAGGTGTGGCCTTCCTAGATGAAATGCAGAGCAGATCTCCACCTGTCACTAGAAGATGTATTACAAATGTATCTGAACTTCTTTCTCATTGACAAGGCAGTAACTTTTTCTTGGAGTCAAGTAATGGAGCCAAGAAGCAGAAATGTGTCTGTGTGTTTTTGAATGAGGGGAAGACAAGATAAGTGGGAAGAAAGGAAGCTACAGAGGACAGTAAAAGCTGGCTTTTCTTCATATTTTTTTTGCCACTCAGGGCCATTCCATGTGACCTCTCCCTGACTTATCTTGGACTCATAGAGAAGAAAGATGGGTGAGGAGGTTGAGCCTACAGAAACAGAGAGGAAGTTATTAATTTTAAGAAAGCTGGATGCTTCAGAACACCATCCCGATAAGAGAAAAAAAATTCACGGTGCAATTTTCTTCTTTTTAAGGCAGACACTCTCATGCAATATTTACAGGATATACTATAATAGGTGACCCAGATAGGATTATGTGTAGCATTTTTTATGGTTCTCATTCATTTCTCCTGTTAAATTAGCCTGTCTTTATCCCACATGGATTTAAAAGCAGGCTGGGTTTTTCTCAGTCTAGGCCTGCTGAGACAGCTCCTGGTGTGCCTTATTTTGACTCCTCTCTCTGTCCTGTCTTCCCGTGGTTGTCAGTTTATTTTGCCTTCAGGCTGAACAGGGCCTCTCCCTTCCTGTTCCGTGCTTTGTCACTGCTCAGTCAGCAAGTTACCAGCTCTCCTCACTGCAGCCATTTCTCATTTTAGTTTTTCTTTTTCCTCCCCACTTTCGGGAACATATCCAGGGGTGTCCAGGAACTCCTATCTGTCTTATGAAATCTTCTATCCACTTGTAGAGAAGTGATTTCTTTGTTTTTTAAGTCTTTGAGTTGTGGGGAACTAAGTTCTCAGAGGCCTTTCTGAGAGAAGAGACCCCATTCCTAGGCGTCATATATGCCAGAAGTTATTGCTTTTGTGAAAGCTATTACTTTGTTTTGAGAACTTGGTTGAGTCTGTTATTGTTGGGTACCCCAGAGGCTAATCACTCAGAGAGAGTTTGATCCTGTCCTGTCTGCTGGAGAACACTGCAGGGCCTTTGTCTCCTCCGTGCCTGCCTTCTAAGCAGTCTCCTTCTGCCTTGAGCTGCCCAGCATTCCAAGGCAGTCTCTCTGAGGCAGAACAAAACATTCACACCACAGACCCACAATGGTGGAGGCTGCAGGGGAGTTACAGTTTTGAAGTAAATTCATCAGGTTGTCAGAAAACCTAGTATTATTATGGGTTTGCCTCAATTTGTTTTCTGTCTCTCTAGATTCATGTCTCACTGTATATATATAACTTTTATAACTTTTTTTCATTCCTTATTGTGAAGTAGAATATGCCCTTGGAAAATGTACCTAAAACATAGAGGTTCAGGTTGATGAAATGATATAAAACAAAGACTGGTATAACAGCCACCTTTTATTTAAAATGATGCTTTTTTTCAGGCAGAATAAAAACTACCTTTTCAAACGTTGTTCCTTTGGACTTCTGGGAAATAAGTAGGAAATCTGTAAATGAAAATATTAGTTTGATGTTTAATGCTTTAGTAATGCAGTGGTTATTTTATGTTTGCTTATTTTGCTGAAGAATTGATCCTTTATTTGTTTATCATCAAACACTTTATGCTTAAGATAAACCTTTTTTTTTTTTTTTGCAGTTGTGGGGCTTGAACTCAGGGCCTGAGCACTGTCCTAGAGCTTTCTGAAGCTAGTGCTCTGCTACTTAAGCCACAGTGCCACTTTTATAGATGTGGTATTAGGAATTGAGCCCAGGGCTTCATGCATGCTAGCAGCCCTTGAGACAAACTTTTATTTGTGAAACTGGTGTATTTCAAGTATGGGGAAAGGTAGCGTCTGATTGCTATATTAAACAGAGAGTTGTCACAAGAAGTTTTATTGAAAAGCTGAGACATATGAAGGCGTTGTCAGTGAGGAAGTCACTGTATGGGTAACTGGTAGATAGAGGAATAGTGCATGGGTGGTAGAGAAACTAAGTCCACCAAAGAACTCAGGATGGCCACATGACATATGTGCTTGAGAAAGAACAAGAGTGCCCAAGCAAAGTAGTTGAACAGAAAGTATGAGGAAGAATTTTCAAAAACTCAGAGATTTGGATTCAGAACATGGAAGTCCATATAAAGACTTACTCCTGTGTGTGTGTGTGTGTGTGTGTGTGTGTGTGTGTGTGTGTGTGTGTGTGTGTGTGTGTGTGCCATTCCTGGAGCTTGAACTCAGGGCTTGGGGCACTGCCCTGAGCTTCTTTTATTCAAGGCTGACACTCCCCTAATTGAGCCACAGCTCTACTTTCAGCTTTGGTTGCTCATTGGAAATAGCAGTCTCAGGAGCTTTCTTGCCAAGGCTGGCCTCAAACTTTGCTCCTCAGATCTCAGTCTCCTGAGCAGCTAGGGTTATAGGCATGAGCCATCAATACCAGCAGGTTTTTACATAGTGAAATAGTGATCTCTTGTATGGTTTTAAGCCAAAACATATATATTATGACTAATTTTAAAAATGGATTTACCAGTTATCAAACTATAGTCGCTCAATCCAAACTCATCTTTATCCAAGCATATGTCATACGGGGGAGAGACTTGTTTTTGGTTCTAACAACAAGAGGTAATAACAGAGAAGTAAATGAATGAAGAAGAGAAGAGCCTTACTCCTTCAGATTTATTCCTTGTACATTTCCTTTTCTTAGCCATTTTTCCTCCTGACAGTAGCCTCTTTTCTTTCAGAAGTTTGCAGCATTCTAGCATTTAAGACCAGCCTTCTCAGAAACAGTAGTGCCAGCCAATGTCCTCAAGTGCAGTTTTAATATTTTGGATCTCTTTCCTCCTCTCTCTACTCATGAGAGTTGCATCCTACTATTTCTGCCTCATTACACTTTTGTTTTTAATTTACTTTCTGTGTTAACAATTCATTTCAGTTAGCAAGTACTGATAGTAAAAATCATCAGTTAACATAATTGTTAGGAATTCTCACTCCTGAATAGGCCCTATCCTGTGTCTTGTGTATATGTTTATTTGAATTGGGGAAGGAAAGAGGAACAGGAAAATGGTGAGAGAAAGAGCAAGGGTGAAACATTGCAACGGTGAGACTCACAAGACAATATGTTGGAAATGAACATGGGGTGGGGAAAGGAAGTCTGGGGTAAGGGAAAGTGCGAGCAATACCAGAGAGGGGGTAACAACGTTTGACAAGAAATGTACTCATTACTTTACATATGCAACTGTAACCCCTCTGTATATCACCTTGACAAACAAAATTAAATTTAAAAAAGTCACTGTGGCTTCTTTGTAAAAATAGACTAATGTGAAGTCAAAGTAGGAATGAGAGAAAAGCCGAAGGTGTTGAGAAAACGGACATAGCAAAGGAGTAAGGAGTGGCTAAATTCTGGATATACTATTGAAAGACAAGCATATTAATTCCTGAAAGCTTGGATTTAATTGATAAGAAACATAGGGATGAGGATAATTTCAAGGAATCTTTATCCTGGAGAAATAGAATTTGATTTGCAATAAACTAAGATGAGGAAATATGTACTGAGAGAGATCTGGGGGAAAATAAGTTCATATTTGGACATAAAGATATCATACAGACAGCTGAATATAACCATGGAAATAAATCACATTCTTTTCTATACGGCCTTGGGCCGTTATCACACCTTTTGTCACATTAGAAATATTACTTGGCTGATTTATGCTTTTGAAGTTAAGTTGCTTTTTGAGAATTTAAGTCATTTTGTGAAGACTACAGAGTTGAAATGAAAAAGAAATAGGTTTGAATGTTGGATTCCTGGTTAACTTTACTACAAAACTGAATTTCATCCTCTAAAAATAGCACTAGACTTGTACAGTAATGGAAAAGAAGATGGTAAAATATATACAGAGCAAGCAAACAGTAAGCTTTTAGTGAAGTATGTTCTGTGTTTTTATTTATGAAATGAAAATATGAACATCTATTTTGTAGTCTTCTATTATGCTACCTTTTTTGTTGTTATAACAAAAGCCCTGATGCCAAATACTTTATAAAGGAAGAAGTTTATTTATTTATTTTTGACCCAATCTGCTTTTCCTTCAGTAAAAGATCATTTGGCTAGATCACAATATGGGGAAAAATGAAAAGAGAACAGGAAATATACAGGAGAAGCCAACCTTGTGGAGTGGCTTCACCTAGATACAGCCCACTGTCATGAGAAGTACTTAGAGTTCCCTCAGAACTACATTAATCCAATCAGGAGACTGCATTTCCCATGACCTAATCACTTAACCAGTGTCACATCTCGTACAGGCTCCACTTTTTTCAGTATCATCATATTGAGGACTCTGTTTCCTTCCTACATTAACCACATCTGACTTTTGCATTTTCTTTTCACTATACATTATAACAAAACATGTGACTTGTTCCAAAATGGAGCCTTCTAGATAAGTGCTCAGTTAATCTAGGTGTCCTTTTACCTGCCATTTCATTGTATGCTCATGACATTTGTCTCACAAAGCATTATTTTCAGAGGATATTAATAAGAGTTAACACTGTAAAATGAAGTCTGGCCTCAAATGAAATCTGTACACTATGACTTACATGTACCTGAAGGTATTTCTGCTCTCACCACCTGAATAACCCTGGCCCTTCTTATCCAGTGTGAGTGTCTGGCCTCTGAGTAGCTATACCAAACTTTTGAGGTTTTGTTGTTGTTGGAAGAATTGAAATATGTCAAAAAGTGACAATATCTTTTCCAAGAGACTAGTTCACTTTCTAAAGTTGAATCAGAGAGAGAAATTTATTAAGTGTCTGTGACTAAATCCAACTAGACATCTGTACTTTTCCAGCCTCTGGATTCCTAGAATCCAGCTGTGACGTTTCTCGGCCACCAGGAAACGCTGTCTTAGAAGTCCGGATGACTTGAGTAGTTTTCAGGTAGGAATGTTTCGAAAGGAGTAGAGAATATTGATAAAGTACTCAGACTGTATGTTTTTTGTCAGTGTTAGACAACATACAATATGGATGGGAAACAAAATCTCAACAGCTAGAGCTAAGCTATGAAGATGCTGACTATGAAGTAAGTAGGAAAGAAATCGCATAGCAGAAGCCAAGAGCAATATTAAGCAAGAGTAATATTAATAGGGAATGAATCTAATTCGTTGATAATGGAGAGGGAATGTGCTAAGTTCTGCTTTTAGTTTGTGTAGATGATGGAAACCCAAGATGGGCCAGAGATTATGGCAGCATACAGAAAAAATATTGTCTTGGCCACCTGAGGGCTATATGCCCCCCCAAATCTACTGATGTATTCACAGATCAAGGCCCAGATGAGGATGCTCACATAAACTTCCCCTAGAGTGCCAGTCTCACAGGAGCTGCTGGGGAGGATTTATAGTCCTCAGCAAGGCCATAACTAAGATGAACTGGTGATACTCCCTTTAGCAGACAGTGTCCACAATGCGAATTCTGCACTTCCTGGGGTCCTTTTTTTCCAATATACTGTAACTAGGGGAGATACTTCTGTCTCCAAGACAACTGGATTTTGTCAATTATTGTAAATGCTAATAAATATCTAGGTTCCAGACACACCCTTACCAAAAGAGAGAGAGAGAGAGAGAGAGAGAGAGAGAGAGAGAGAGAGAGAGAGAGAGAGAGAGAGAGAGAGAGAGAGAGAGAGAGAGAGAGAGAGAGAGGGGGGGGGGGGGGGAAGGGAGGAAGAAGCCAGGGAAGAAAGAAAGAAGGAAGGGAGGAAGGAAGGAAGGAAGGAAGGAAGGAAGGAAGGAAGGAAGGAAGGAAGGGAGGAAGAAAGGAAGCAGGAAGAAAGGAAGGAAACCAAGGAAGGAAGGAAGATAGAAAGGAACCACCGAGCAAGAGACTTTTAATTTCTGTTATTACTTCTGGAGATTTAAATCATTACCTTATAAATAAAATAACCAGATTTCAGCTAATGGTTGGGGAGATGAGATATTATTTTTTCATTATATTTGGTTTCATTATAGTTTTAATAAAAACTGTAGATATTATATATTATCCACATATATATGTACAAAACACAAAGGCACCATTTCTTCATTAGCTGGCACTTTTATCACTGACATTATATAATTAAACTTTGGAAATAATATCAGTTTGAATAAGTTCATGTTTTCTTTGACATGTTAGTCTCCAAACATATGACCTCTATTTCCAGTTTGGCATATCATTTTAGAGACTTCAAAAATGCAAAAGAATTGACCAGATATTTAATACTCAGTATCTGTGAAAAGATTACTGTAACCACTTCTTTTCCCAAAAAGGGTGATTAAGAGCTTGGTTGAGATGTTTCACAGAGCTAATGATTGATGAGGTAAACAAAAGTCACCTGCCACAGAGGAATACTGCTTAGCACTCACACCTGAAGAGATGAAGGGACCAGCTCCAGTATTGCCCATTTACTTTTACAGCTCATTGTGCTTTTCAAATGAGCAGCTTGGCAGCACAGAAGCTTAGACTTCCATTTCTATCCACAAATCATCAGCATGTCCCTTATATTGACAGCCTCTGTACAAAATTAGAGGATTTCAAAGTGTTCCAGCAGGAAAATAGAAGGAATTTCAGAGCATAAATTTCAAGTGTTTTCCTCCTTACCTCAGCAACATAATTTAAGAAAGTACAGACAGGTTATTCAAGGACCCAGATGGAAAAGAAAATAAAGGTCAAGAGAAAAATAGAATTCAAAATAAGGGGTGTTCCTGGATACCAACTCTAGTTATTGAGATCTAAAAGCTGATTGTTAGTTCCGTAAGTGAAGAAAAATTAAGTTGGAAATATAAAGACATGAGCCAAGACTGAAACTGAGGCTAAGACAACAACAGTACTATTTTGAGCAAATGTTGTATCATTCATTTGTCAACTGTTTACCAGGTTACAGGGCCCAAACACTTTGTGATGAATCTAGGTCTGAAAATAAGATGAAGGAGATACAGCTCTTGTCCTCAAGGGGGCTTATAACATATAATTTTGATATCACCAGCATTAAAATAACTTCTGCAGATGCCAGATTCAAATGAAGGTATGGGTTAGCAATAGAAAACCCCTCAGTGAACTGTATATGAGTGTTGATGCTACAGGACCAGCAGCCTAAGCCATCTCCAAGGGCTAAGTAGAAATATTCCTGTCATCATTTCCTCTGAATTGACAGGAATATCTTTTAAGCACCTGGTGAACCTTAAAAAGCTCAAGCCAAGAATTTCATCAATAGCCTATTCATATGCTGGGATCTGGACCTCAATATTGACCCTTACAATTTTCTTCTTTTACAAGACATATGAAGGGATTGAGGGGGTGAAGAATAAAAAGAATCTTTAAAATTGACTCTTAAACAATCACATAGTGTCGCTTTCCCTTTTATGTAATCTAAGTACCTTAGCTATTGTCTTTATACTGGACCTATTTGTAACCATCAGTTAAATTTATGAATAGCAGAAACAGTAACTTTAATAGATGGTACTTAATATTTTACTCTTGAACTAATGTTCTTCTAAATTAGTGAGGTTTAAATGATAATGTCATCCTTTACAACTGCCACAAATTCTAAAGCTCCTTGTACCTGGATTAAGGGTATTTAAAATAAATGCAGCCATAGGAAAGAGTTGAGTGCTGGAAAGAACAAGATCCTAATGCACTGCAATTGTTTTATTGATTGGAATGGATTTTTTCCCCTTCTTGCTCATTTTCATAGGTGTTCCTATTGAGACAGCTATTGTGAAAACTGAAAAATACCTTGTTTCCATATTTCTATATTCATTCTCCTCACATTTAACAATCTTTTTGCCTTCTTTGTGTTCTCTTAAATGCAATGACAATAGTTATACACAAACATAAAACATATCCACATAAAATCTGTGGATATATGCAATCTGTAATTTCTCTGGGTAGGGGTATCCTGCTAGATGACTTTAATAAATGTGTTACTTAAAATGATCACAACAAAGACAATAAACATGAAAACTATGAGGAACTGAAGAAGCAAGAGTATGCCTGGTGCCTCAAAGCTCGTTTCTAGCCTTTATCCTCAGGTAACAATGAACAAACAAAAGCAACAAGGTAGGATTCTTTGGTTTGTGGGCAAAAACGAACCATCTTATTTCCACAATCATTATTGTGCTTTTTAATTCATGCTTTTCTTTTTACTTTCTGAAAACACCCGAGTTTTAGCCATCTGTTGGCTGTCTGTAGTTGGCAGAGATGTCTTTGTTCTTAGCCACATCCTGTTTTCTCTTAGATGGCCTCTTAGGTTCAGTGGGAGTGACCAAAGGGTCAACTCCTGTTGTCTTTTATAGTTGAGAAAAACACTGTGCCATTCAGGAAAGCAAATGCTCATTTCAGCTTACAGCATTGAAAGCGTACCATATTTTTCACAAACATTAGTTGCTGTGAACACTCAGGAACCCTGGGTAATTTCCTGGTGGGTGGCATTTCTCAAGACTGTGGGAGATAGTATTAACTACAGTCAGTGCTAAGTAGTTTTCTTGTAGATATTTTAAATCAATGCTCTTGCTCCTTTCCCCTAAATGCTTCTGAAATATTTGGGTAAAAGGAGAGCTTGCCTCATTCTGAGTTGCTGTTAGACTTTTCTTCCCACTGCTTCTCTCCGCTGAAGTGATGGTCTCTCATGTGGAACGTTGGGGCTCCCTGTAGAGCCCCAAAAGAGGACTTCAAAAGAGGTGTGTGAACATAGGATTGTTCTCTTTACTCATGCCTACCTTCATTTATGACTCCACAAAACGATGTTGAACACTGCCCTGTAGCTGATTGTATATACACTTGCATGCAGCACAGAATGATTCTCAAAGTTCAAGAGCTAAAACTCACAGTTTTAAAATCATCTCTTGGCATCTCAGTCTTGCTATGCCTCATGTCCATATCATCTTTGCCTTCTCCAAGGAAACCCCACCCTAATGGATAGACAAGCCCAACTCTGTCTCACTATAGACAAAGCACATCTCTCCAAATCTGAGATAAATACTCACTCAATGGGCTTCTAAAAGGCCCTCTGGTACAGGCTATATCATCATTGGTCTTCTAAATATGGCTTTTGATTATAGCTCTGTCAGTGAGAATTCTAGATCTCCTTTATTTCTTTAAATATCCAGCAAGTAGTTGTAGGCCTAACATTGTTTTTCTAAAGACTAACATTATTTCTGATCTAAATGCTTAAAGAAAAATACCTATATCAAAATAAGTTACCTGTAATCTGCAAGTTACTATACCAACCAATCCTTTCTTTTGATTTTTTTCTCACTTGAACACTTCAGGTCTCCTTTGAACAGGTAGTGTGGGCAGGTGTAGGCACACATACACAAGTGAATGAAAGGAATGTAAAAACCTCTTTGCAGAAAGGATGAAGGAAGCTGAAGATGATCAAAATATTTAATGTACACATGTGAAAAAGGAATTGATGTGGGAAAATTTTGAAATATTTCTTAGTGTTTCCTCTGCCCCTCCCCCACATCTACAGCTATGCAGACTTAGATAAAGCTTTGAAATGACTTCCCTAATTTGGGGGAACTTGTGTTTTTCTTCCTCAGTTGCATTTGTGAGAAAGGCTGCTTTTAGGTTGGTCAGTTTACAGTAGATTAACCTTATATATATCACAGGGTATGAATGGAGTATCTAGCTTGAAATGAGAAGACCTGGATGCAGATTCCAGTTCAATCACTTGTTTGCTAGCCCACATAGTTTGTGTTTTAAATCTCGATGATTCAGTCTCTTTTGCCTACATTGTGAGTAATAATAGTGCTCATCCCAAGATTATATTCAAGTTCAGTGAGAATATAACTGAAAACAGTGAGTATAATGACTAAAACATAATAATAAATATTGAGTAGTGAGCTCGCATCTGGTTTTGCTGAACAGTGAGAAAAGGTTATTCTCAGCCTTCTGAAAAACCACATGTTATAAATACTGTGCAATATTAACCCTATTTTCATTTTCTCCTTAATGTGGTAATCCCATATTGCATAAGAGCTTTTACTCTGAAATATATTTTTTTCTCTTAAAATTTTCTACTGTGCTAACTGGTAAGATGTTAGTCAATTATCAAGCATACACAACTCTAAGGCTTTGTCATTTCACTTACTTTTTCATGCGGGGAAGATTAACAAAACTTTTTTAAATTGTCCTCATTTGCTATTTATAATAGCAGAGACAGTTCTCCTCTATTGGGTTAATAAACAAATGTGGTCATGTGACAAGATGATTAAGTGCCTGGTACACGTGATCACACTGATTCTCTTTGCTAAGCCTATGATGTTGAGAACATTACCACCATTGCAATCTGATGCTCAGAGAAGATAAATACTATACACCATGTTTTGCAGCTAAAAAATTAGGGTCCTGTTGATAGCGATTTCTGACACCAATGCCTGAACACTCATTAACGACATCATTCATATCTCAGGTATTTCCCCTGACTGTATTGTTCTCATACCACAGGTGATTCTGCTTTACCAAGCAGCCTCACCCATTGTTACTACAACACCTTCCCTTTCTCCCATCCCATTCTGCTCAGCTTTGTGTCATGACTGTTCTGAAGAGGCTTTCTACACGAGCACATCCACACGTATTACATAAATCCAGATGATGGATCTTCACAAGAGCATATAAATTAGATTATGTCCTTCAACTCTATTTGAATGCTTTTGTGCATTAATTACATTGTAACACAATAGGAAAATGATTGTGGATGAATCCACACTAGGGGATGTAGTTTAAGCTTAGACAAAAGCTTTAAGAAACCATGTGGTTCAAAATGCATTGTATTCATAAACTACTTTGTTAAATGCAAGCAAATTCAGTATATATCTTACGAAATTAAATGAAGGAAGGGGTGAAATGGGAGGAATAAATGAGAATGTTGAAAGGGATGGCGTTAATCAAGATGCACTGTATTCATAAACTTCTTTGTTGAATGGCAACTCCTTTGCACAACTACTTAAAGATAGTAAGAATATTTAACAAATAAACCATGTGCAAATGACAACACAACACTATTCTCTCCAACATACCAGGACTTTGGTGCTATTTGATTTTAAAACAAACAACTTTCCCCAGTGACTGTGTCATTCTTTGTTATCTGCTGGTTTTGTTCAGCACTCTGCATCAGTTCAAATATCATGTCTTTCCATCAGGCTTCTCCAGAAATGAGACATATCATCTGCCCTTTTGAAATCCATTTCCCAAAGTCAATTTTTAAGATATGGTTATCCCATCACCTTTTTAAGTATCATGATTATTCTTTGCTTTGGTGTATGCTTGCAAGCTCAATGCTGTCCAATGCCTACTGAAGGAGTTTGTGGCCCCAAATGCCTTTTCGTTCTCAGTTTGTTTTTTTTTTGTTTTTTTTGTTTTTTTTTATGGATTGGATCATAAAGATCACCTCACTGTTTTAGTCTCTTCTTTTTCCTTTATCAGAGAATCAGAAGCCATTTACAGAAGCCTGAGACATATTAATTATTTCCCTCTACTGTGATCTCGCATGAAGAGGAAGATGCTCACGCTAGGTTGTTTTGCAGCTCTTTAAGCTGTCATGTAACTTAAGTCTGAACCACACAATTGAATATAACTGAATATTTATTTGATTGTGAAGCGCTTTGGCCATTATAATTATGTAGGCAAGTCTATAAATAAATAAGGAGATGTTCAACTTGTAATCTAAAATTTCTAGCAAATTCCTGACAAAATATAATATTCAGGTGGAGGGAACAAATAATATCAAGAGTTAATAAACCCCCAAATCCAAATATTGAAAAGGTTAATTCTATTACAAACTAAAGAGACAAAAGTATTTCATTTGTGAAAATAGAGGACTACCCAACCTTACAAATCTGCACTGTATCTCTGAGAACAAAGAGGCAGTCTGCTGGGGGGTAATGTTAATGAAACTCACTAATGCCATCATGGAAATGTGGTTGTCTACATTCTTAAATATGTTCTTGTCACTTGGTACAAAAGAAGTTTTGCTAGGAAAAGAAATTGCACAACCTCAGCTACACTAGCATTTACATAAAAATTTAGATATATATATAAAATTTTAATTTTAATTTGTGAATTGTAAGTATAAATTGCAGACTTGGTTATAATAGCAAACATTTGAAAATAATGTTCAAATGAAGATGGAAGAAATATGAAGAAGATATATATACATATTTATATTTGAAGTATGTCTCTTATAATTGATGAATGTTGCTTTAGAACAGTATTTAATGATGTAGGAAAAATGGCTTGCTAAAGATTAAAGATATTATACAATAGTATATTCATTATGATGCTAATGGGAAATATTGTATGTACATATATATGTATATCTATCTATCTATATAAATAGAGAGAAAGAGAAGAAGTAAAATTAGTCTGTTAATATAAATCAACATTTAAGTTAGTTGGTTTACAAATTATTGTTTTGCCAACAGCCATTTATTAATTGGGTAAAGATCAATACAGTCAATAAGTCCAAAGCAAAGAGTCTAACATTACCAAAATAACTAAAAATATCATTTATTTTACATGGAGCATTTTCTTTACTTGTTATTTAGATATTTTCATTCACAGGGTAACCCATAAATCTGCTTTTATCTGTTTCCAAAATGTGTTCACAAAGCAGTATTTCTCACTCAGAACTCAGAAAACAATTAAAGGGACTCATTATCTTTTCTTTTTTACACAGGCAGCAGAATCTAATTTTAATGCTTCAGTTGTAAAATCCCTGTTGTCCGAAACATTTATTTAACCTCTAACTCTGCTCTCCTGAGACATTTTTGTTTTTTATCAGGTTAGACCTTGACCTTTACCACCTCATACCCAGGGGAAATTTGTTGTTGTTGTTTCTTTTTAAAAATGATTTGATTGAAAAATTATTTTGGCTGATTCTTTTAGATTTTGACATAGCCAAAAGCAATTCCACTTTGGATTATTTGCAAAGAATAATTTTTTTCTTCCTTTGCCTTAAAAAGATTTCATTATGAAAGTGAATTAGACAGTGAATAAAGACTGTGCTAATTATTTTTTCTCAGCTTGAGTGGTAAAAAGGGTCTTTTGTCATTATTCACAACTTCTCAGTTCTTGCCTAATTCTTTGAATCTATGTGGCAGGCAGAGTGCAGCTTCAGACATGGTCCTCAGACTCCAGGGAATGTGATGATAAGGCAAAGCTTGATGTCTATCTGTAGATAACCTATATCTAGCAGCCTCTGTGGAGACATCTGGGTGCTACCAGAAGCTCTAAGAGTTTCTGAACTTCCTCAATTTTAAAAGAATAGCTGCTTAGTCTGCAAAAAGTGAGGGTACTGTAGCTACAGGAAAGGTTTCATATACATGCAAAGCAAAATGTATGAAGGAAAGAGTCTATTTTCCACCCACTTTAACATTTCCCTTCAGCTCTCAGATGCTGGGAAATAACTCTAAAAGCATCCATGATGTCTACAAATTTTCCATTTGTCATTTAACATAGGAATAACTAGGGCTAGAATAGCAGTTGCATGACCTACTTGTTAGTGTGGAATTTCCTGACTAGCAATTGCTTGAGAACATTTATGTGCTCAGGTACATGATCCTCTAAGTTATGATACACTGTGCATATATTTCTTTCCCTTTGTGAACTTTGATAGAGACTTTGATGACCTTAAAACTGTAATCGGGATCAATGCCAAGACCAACTGGCTGATAACTGTTGACTACACAGAAAACACACCGTAAGTGGTATCTTTTGCAGGTTAGAGCAGCTAATCATCATGTTGAAAACTTAAGCTCTAGGTTTAAACCAGTTTCACAGATTGCTAGCTGGCTCACCTACCATACACACTTTTTCTTTCTTCCTTTTTTTTTTGTAACAGATGAGAGGAAATACTTGGCTAAGCGAATTTAGAACAATTTTACCAGAATGACTATGAAATTCCCCAAACTTATAGCAGCTTATTATGGCTATGTAACAATTTTGGCCATAATGAACTTTGTGATGATTGGGGCTTTGTGGGAAACCTAACTCAGGAAAAAGGAGGAATACCCAATTTCCATCTTTATTTCTTTACTGATTTATGGAAGTACAAACAAGAGGCTAGAGCTCTAATAGCCATCTTAGATCACTAGCTGATTTTAGAAATGTAAATTGAATATGAAAGACTGTAAAGCAGGATGAAATGAACCCAATCCTATACTAAACTGCAAATCTTCAGGTATAGTTTAGAAAAGAAAACTTCAAATTATATAAGCTACAGTGACTTTGCTTTTTTTTCTGGTATGTGTATCTAACAATTGTAAATTTTCAGTTAGCAAAGAAGATACAAGATAGTGCTTTAGCTAAATGACTACCATACAGATATAACCAAATAATGCAAGCAAAGCATTTTTATATGTGCAATAAATGTTAGATACTATCAGTATTCAAAGCTTAGTATGTACTTGATAAAAGATGGGTGCAATAACATGAATGAAATATTGGATTCTACAAACCTGCCCTAAAATAGAAAAGCCTTTAAAAATAGCTCAGCTAAAAATAATTAAACATAACTCAAATATTTTTATTGAGCCACTAAAAATACATTCAAAGAAAGAAACCCAACTGAAATTCAGACACATTTTTATTTAAATTGAGACCATCTTCTTTTGTTAGTTATTTCTTTCTAAATTAACTCAGACTTAAAAAAATTGACCAGAATACCACAAAAAAAGTTCTAAATTTCCCTCACCCAGGTTCCTCAAGTGTTAACCTGCTTTTCTCTTTGCTGTCACTCACAGACACATCTATTGTCATTATTGTTTTTATTGAAGCTTTCGTGAGCAAATAATAAGATTACACCCCTAATTCTGAAGCATTCTAGGAGGCATTTTTCTAAAAAGCTAGGACACAACACTTCACATCAGGAAATCTACACTGTTGACAGCACTATCACCTACCCATGAACTCATTCTGATTCCTGTTATAGCCATTTCCTTTGCTAATCCAAGTTCCTATCCAGAAATCCACGAGCACTTTCTTATGAATGTTCTGTGTGCTTCACTGTGAACCAGACCCTTAAGCTCTCCTGGTTGGTCACGTGCTTGATTGTAAACTGGCTCCACCTGCTATTCATGTGTGATCAAACCCAGATCATGTGGGTTTTTTTTTTTTTTGGTGGGGTAGGAGTGTGGGAGGAGGATAGGGAATCCTGTAAGTGATGCTATGTTCTCAGTACATTAAAACAAGAGGCATATCACAGCAACCAATGCCATCGCTTGGCATATTAATTAGAGGCACCTGATTAGATTGGCATCTGGTAAGTTTCTCCGGCACAAATATTCACTTTTTCTCTTTGATTCTTATGAAATTGTTCTGCTTTGCACCAAATTTCCAGCCACTGTCTTTGGCAGTCTAACGTCTCACCTCTGAATTATCTACTTAGATGACATTTGCCAAGTGCTGATTCTCCATTTTCATCATATTTTTATGGTTATTATTGTAAATAGACATTCTACTCTAAGAAAGAGTTCCCTCCTCTTCTCCCAGTGATTTATTTACTCACCTATTAGATTTCTGGAAACAAATGTATTCTTATTAACATGTACTTTGATATTAAAGCTTTCCTGTATTTAATCCTCTTCTAGCTCACTCCACATCCATATTTTTGTTTCTATCCCCTTTTAGTATGTGACCATTTACAGTCTCTTAGCATAGCTCTGTTCTAGATTTACTCTGGGATATTTTTTTTTTCCTGTCTTTGTTTTGGACACTAAAAATTCTTAAAGGACCCCTTGTTCAACTTGGTAGAGTACAGTATTTGGCATACAAACCCTCAGCCTAATTTTAATTATGTTCTAAAATCTAAGTGCCAGTTATTATATAGAGAGATTCCCTTCTTGATTACTTGTTTGTTAAATATGTCATTTGAAATATGATGTAAAAACTAATGTCAATAAATCCTTTAATAAAAAGAGTACAGTATTTGGAAGTTAAGATTTATGTGTTAACTGTATTGCAACTAGGATCTCGTAATTCTAGGCATCCCTATTGTGCAGAGCAAGACATGATGAACATATATATGCATGTACACATATTTATGTATTGGCATTAATTAACACCATATACATCTTTATACCTATGTATTTCTCTGTATACATATTTACCACAAACCCATTTATAAATACACACAATATATATGAGTTTATGCTACTACCTCCAAGTCCAGCTCAATATGTCAGGCTTCCTTCTAGTCTTTGTCCTTTCTACATTTATAATGATCTTCTCTAGCAATGTGAAATTTGGCACTTTAATAGATTACTAGTATTTACTTGGTAAATTTGTGCATGTATCTATTCCCCGGCCATGGCGGCCTTTTCTTCAACATCTGATCTTTGCTTCTCCATATCACAGCCTAAATCTTTGACTAACTTTCTGAGTTTGAGAGAAAAGAAGGAAAGACAAGCACAAATGGGAAAGAAGGGCCCACTTGGATTACTTGCTTCGGTGCCTGCTTTCTCACACACTGTACCAGCCTTGGAGGATTAATATCATAATCCAGAGAACTTCCTCACACATTCTAGAAACATTCTAGAATACTTTTCCAAATGTAAGATCAATTCCTATATGCTCCCATCCTCATTTTCTATAATTATTAAAACCTTTTGTGTTTCAAAAAAAAATATGCTATCTATGAACAACAGTCAGACTTCATTTTATATTAAAACATATAAAACGTGAGGTGATGCTAGAAAAACCTGATGGTCATCAAAGTTCCTCAACCATCTGTAGAAATTAAATATGTGAAGTTAATCGAAGGCCCTTTATCAAAGTTGTAAGATGATTAACTTGCAAGAATTACACCCAATGGCTTAAAGACCTCCCCCAAAACCTCATCCCCCAGTTATCCCACTCTGTGCCACACAACCCTGAAGACCAAGACTTTCATGTGTGGCCTTTAGATGGCCTGTCAACATCTAGACTATAGCAAGGGATCTCCCATTCTCTGGATAGTTTGGAAATATCAATGGAAAAACACCATATTGCTCAAACAAAAATGGAGACCCATTTGCTTTCTAATGTGGAATTGGTAGACTCTTTCCTTATGAATGAGAAGGTCTCATTCATAAAGTAATATCCTAAATCTGACCCAAACATAATTGCTAAGCTACCCATTTTGTTTTCTTCTTCTCTCAGTCTGGGCACAATGTTTTACAATGTTTTTCATCCTCGCTGGCAGTCACTTAAGGATCAAAAGATATGGCTGAAAATGATACTCACCTACAGTGCTGAAGCCATGCTTGCAGTTCCTACTCTCCTTTCTCATATGCTGGATAGAGACAGAAAATCCAATAGAAGATTGTAAAGCCAGTTACCAGAAAGAACTAACCACGAGAGGGAACAAACCAAGATTCTTGGAGTCGAGTTCTTTCTTTCCCTTTATCCCCATCCCTGCCAAACTGAAAAGGACTATTATGTGTGTAAGCAAGGGGCCTTGAGTGCTGAGATTTGGTATTTCTTATTATAATACTCAGAACAAAATTTCCCAAACAAAATGCTACTCAAGTTCCTCTTAGGAATAAATTACAAAGTTCACTGGATTTTCTGAGTCTGAGAAGAACAAAATTCAGCTGACTGGGCAGCGTATTTTGTTTTGCTTTTCTATGGAAGTTTCCTTCAATGTCAGTGAGTGATGTTGCCACTTTTTAAAGTTCTCAAGTTGTGTAACCACAGTCCAAACAAGGCAATCACATATGCCTGACTTTCGTGGCCCTGGTGGAAATTAGAGTGCGGTGATGTTTTTTGGGGTTTTTTTTGGTTTTTTTTTTTTTTTTTTTTGCCAGTTCTGGGCTTGAGCTCAGGGCCTGAGCACTGTCCTTGGACTTAATCAAGGCTAGAGCTCTACGACTTGAGCCTCAGCACCACTTCCGGCTTTTTTCTATGTATGTGGTACCGAGGAATCGAACCTGGGTCTTTATGCATGCTAGGCAAGCACTTTAAGCACTAGGCCAAACTTCCGGTCCGTGTGTGATGATTTCTTATGTGAGCCAACTTAATGCTCTGTGGAGGACCCGTGATTCAGATTGGATCAAGCATTCTTGATAGACATCAACATTAATCTATATTAACATTTGACTTGCAAAGGGCTTCATATTCATTAAATGTGTCTTGTTTACTCATAAGAATGACCACAGAGGAATTAAAATCCCTAAGGTGATATTGAGCTTCTAATATAAAAGGTGGGCTTATCAGCAGTTACACAACTTTCCAAGAAATGAAGAGGATGAGTAAGATGCTACCTCTCTGGGTTTAGGAAATTTTTGTACTGCTCTGTTCAACTGAGATGCTCTTAGTAGCTTTTTAATCCCTAGTCCCTTTCCCTCTTGGAGTAGGCCCTGAGGCATTCTATGCAGAGTGCTCTTGACACTGGAAATTCCTCCTTTTGGTTGATCAAAGCTGATGCAGCTTGACCCCACCCCAGGAAGTGGTGGCAGACACATCTGTTCAGCCTGGCTTCCTGCCAACAGGGGATTTATTCTGGGGTGAGTAGGAGAGAGGGACTTTTATGTCGGGAAAGGATTTATTGTTGGCTGATGGGGTGTGGCGAGTGTGAAATGGGGAGCTACTTCTATTCCTTGGCTGGATTGTCTGACTTTAATCTTTGTATGTGGGTTCCAAAACTTTTGTGAGGAGCAAGTGCTGAATCGGTGAACTTTAACAATAAATTGAAAACCTTTGGGGAAGTGAAGCATAGACTAGCAAGATGTTGAAAATGAAAGTTTCTAGGCTACACACAGTAAGATATTATTTATAATTAGACTATGAAAGATAACATTCTGACATTCCACATTTGTTAGCATAGTTCCACAGATCAAGGAGAAGAAGGAAAAATGGAGACTGGGCCTCTTCCTGTTCTGATATTTTGGCTTTTGGTAAGGTGAAGTCATTGGTCACGGGCCTCTTTGTATTTCAGGGTCATCACAGAAACAACAATAATCAAACTAAAAAAGACTGATTTCTGAAAAATATAAACAATTGTAGGATTGTTATATGTTGAGGAAGGGAAGAAAACCTATAGTTCCACACCTGGAATATAGAAATGACTGTAGTAGTAAAGGTCTCTGATAATATAATATTACTAGGTAAGGAGAGTATGTTGCAGTCATAACATTCAATGTATCTATGTGACAATAGGATTAGGAAAGTTGAGGAGAGGATGGGTTGGGCAGAGATGAGAGGACATTTAAAAAGGAATGGCATTGATCTACATTTGTTGTACTCGTAACTTGTCATATTAACTTGAACCTGTACAGCTACACGAAGATAATCTTTTTGCCAGTCCTGGGGCTTGAACCCAGGCCCTGAGCGCTGTCCTTTGGCTTTCTCAAGGCTAAAGTTCTACCACTTGAGCCTCAACACCACTTCTGGCTTTTTTCTATGTATATGGTACTGAGGAATCCAACCCGGGCCTTCATGCATACTGGGCAAGCACTCTACCACTAGGCCAAACTCCGGGTCCCAAAGATAATTTTTTAAGTTGTGGATAATTTTTAACGGGAAAATGTAATGCCAGGTATGGTCATGAGCGTTGCATTGTATCAAGGCTTCAGTATATGGAAAGCCAGAGTTTATCTGTAGATCAGAATAACTGATGTAGGAGATGGCTGTTTAGCTGCTGAGCAGAAGGTAAGCTGCACAACAGTCAAGTTTTTCAGTTTTGTCTTTGGGTATCTTTGTGTATTATTTTTCTTCATCTCGTCATAAGTTGAGGACCTGGAAGATCGTCATCCAGGAATCTTAGTTGTGTGAAGGAACAAAAAAACTTCTGGTACATAAATCATTCTATGAGAAGAGAAGTTAGAGGTAGACAACTTTGATCCAAGAGGAATACCGCACCACAGTAAAATGGTCTGCGAGATTCTGAAGCAGCATGGCATCTGTCCCTAATCAGTTTGCTGCACTGTGAAGAGCAAGCTGGAAAAGGTCTTTCAATAAAATACTTGTGGTGGGGAAATGTGAAGAGAATGAGGGGCACACACATCATGACGCGTTCTGTTTTGGAATTTGTTGAAGGTGGGAAGGTCTGTGGCTCAGCAGGTTTGATCCAGTAGCACAGGAAGTTTCATCGCAGATCAGCTACAGAGGTTGGAAGCTGTGTGGTATCCTCAGCAATACAGATTCTTGGAGACATATCCAACAGTCCTTCAAGGTGGGATGGAACCCAAACGTATACAGGAACAAGATCCAAAGGACTGAAATAAAATCTTTCAGTGATCAATGAGAGAGTGAAAATGTTACCTCCATATACTACCATAGTGCCAATCTTTGGAGAATTCCAGAAACAATTGAGAGAAGAGACTTCAAAAAGAACTAAAAATTGTGACTGGAGAGTCACAAGAGGGGCTGGCAGTTTGTCCTAGTAGTAGAGTGCTTGCCTAGCATGCATGAAGACCCAAGTTTGATTCCTTGGTACCACTTACATAGAAAAAAGCTGGAATTGGTGTTGTGGCTCAAGTGGTAGAGCACTAGCCTTGAGAAAGCCCAAGGACAGTGCTCAGGCTCTCAGCTCAAGGCCAGGAGTGGCAAAAAAAAGTCATAAGACTATTACTTCTTGTTATTATCGTGACATTTTTTTTCTTTTTTTAAATCTCAATGCAGAGATAAACAGAAAGCCAAAGCAATCATTTTGAATAAGAAAGCTTGAAATGATGGTGGAGATGACTTCAAGAGAAATTTCCTTCCTATAGTGTTTAAGGTATAAGATGGTAGATGATTACAAAATGGCTGGTATCTGAATATATTCTGTGTGTGGCATGATAAACTTAGCTTTCTTCTTTTTTAACACAATATTGTTGAAAGAGGAACTTTTACCTACAAATCACATGAATCATTTCTGGCTTATTCCAATAGGATAGGACTGCAATACAATCAGAATGTATCCTTAGCAAAGGAGCTTGCTTTCACTGGAGATTTTGGCCAGGGATAAATTGAGCCAGGCTCTGTAAGCACACATAAAGTAGTTTCTGCCCAGAGGCATGTACATATTTCTCTTTTCCCTTTTGCTTCCTACATACCAGGCTCACTTTTTCCTTTGTGTTCCCTGTGTAAATGTGTAGGACTTTTCACAACTATATCAGATTGTCTGGGCATTTAGTCTGTGCTTTTTGCTCAGCTTGCCAAAATAAGCTTGGTCATTTACCTCTGTTTATTTTCTCTCTCCAGACATCAGGTATTGTCTGCATTCCAGTGCCCACACAAAACTACTATCTCCCCAATTAAGACAGCAGTGTTTTAGAGTGTTACTAACTGGTGGGCTTGGCATCACACCAACCAGAGGCATCTATCAACTAGCAGCCAAGAATTTTTAGATTCTCCAAAACAGAATTTCAAATGGCACTTTTAATTAAAAAAAATCTTCATGAAAAGGGAAGAAGAAATGGATGGAATGAGAATGGGAAGGAGGGAAAAGGAAGAAAGATGGGAACTTAGTATAAGGAAAATGATTTAAAAAGACCAAAAAACCTAATACTGTATATAATAAATTAAATTAATAAATTAATTTTCTTTTTTTAGTATGTACAAATTTAGGGATTTTATTTTGTTCACCTATAATTTCAACATTTGAAAATTAACTGTAAGTTAATCCTTATACAGTTCCAACATAGAATGTCTGCATGGCTTAAATTCAAAATTATCTACTGAAAGCAACATTCTGGTAACTCGCCTCCCTTGCTCGGTAATTTTCACTGGCTACTTAGTCCCAGTAGGTTTAGTAGTTTCACGACTGCTGAGTATTCTTTGTTTTCATTGATTTTCTTCAATCATGAATCCCTTGCATATAATTGGAAAGAGTTGTATACAAACACTATTCACAAAGATGCTCAAACTATTATTCTTATGGCTGCAGCTTCATTTTACTATTGAAACTTGTTAAATTCTGGCTCTATATACTTTTTTAACCTGAATGTTTATCTGTTGCCTGTCAAGTAAATATTTCTTGTAGTCCACAAATAACATCATGCTTATTGCTCCAATTGACAGGAATTCTACAATTCTCAATGGAACATTATTGTTTAAGAACTGATTAACCAACATCTATACTGAGGGAAGAAAATGTGATTAATAAATATAAAGTTCATAACATCGAAAGTAGCAATGGAGAGTTGTAAAATACTGTGTCCAAATGGTAAGTGTGATGGAATGTGCTTTCTCATATACCTTTTGTGTTATATTCTTACAATTGTTTGGAACAACTTTGAATGGTAGATCTAAATAAGGCTAGAGGGTGAAATGTAATAAAGTTGACTTACTATGACATATTTCTATAAGCAATGCAGTGCAGAAACACTTGGATACCACTGATAAAAAGGAAAATAGAAGAAGAAACCAAATGTAATCATTACTTATCATGTGTCAGTTTTGTACCTGGAAATTATTTTAATCCTTACACAAACCTTCCTGAGGAAGTTAGCATTATACTCCCTATATTCATGAACAAGGTCAGTGATAAAGAATGGGTCTACAACCCTACAGTTTCTGTATTTAATCTTCCAGGCAAATTTTCTTATTGTGGATTTGATTATCATCACTGTGCAGTTCTGTTCAATATAATAGTTAACATTTTGAAATAGTTTTAGCATTAAACAATTCCCAACAATTGACTTTCAAGGTGACATCTCAATTCCACAAGTGTATTCATTGTTTAAAATAATGTGCTTGTGGAGTTTGAAGGCGGTATGCCGAATGGTTGCTTCCTTGCCATTGAGTTATAACTACCTCAGGGTTCCTCATCAGACATTTCCTTGAATGCAGCAGGAAAATACCAAAGCTCCTTTGCTGCAGAACCAATAGATTAGTCTTTTCAGGATTCATAAACGTATTGTTAGCCACTGTTTGATTGTGCCTTGTGGATGTGTTAAAATATGCTCTGTAGATATGATAAGGTTTACTAATTTATCTTATTGTTTCAGAAGCTGAGAAATTCTCAAGGAAATATTAATGCCAAATCAATTGAATGTATAAAATGGACTATGTTGTCTTACCCTTTGGGAGATGAGTAGTTACAGTCTGCCCACAGAAATAAGAAAAAAATCAGACTCAAAGGATGAGTAATCATTGAGGAAAACAGTCAACACCTATGAGACATACCGCATGAAAATACAGCCCAATGCTTTCTTGGGGGCTATGAAAAAGTTAAGGCAAGCCTCAAAATCATACTTCTTACTTCTAGGTTTCTCTTCAGAAAAGGTATTTTTCACTGTTGTCTCAAAATCAAAAGTCAGGAATAAAATGAACATGAAAATTAAGTACTACAATAAGAAGACTCCACCAAAAATCCTTTTAGAAGGGAAAAAAATTCTTGCAACCCCTGGACTTCAGAGCTAAGCATAATAACACACATATGTACACATATGACATGAAATGCATATTTTATGTCCTATAGAATCTTTGGAATAAGAAATTGGAAAACATACACTTGAAATATATATTCTAATCTTGATGAGTAATCAGATTAACTCTATTGATAGAATAGGGTAGAGATAATTAATATCTGGATGTGCCAAAATAAGTAAATGTATCCATTATACACATTGTCACAATCCTATCTCTGCTATTATCATTTAAAAATAAAAATAACACTTAACAAGCTCTGTGCCATGAAGTTGAAAATAGAATGCTAAAGACTTGTCATTATTTGGGGAAAGGAAGGACGGTGAATGGTAAGATAACTACTGCTTGAACTATTTTAGTATGTGGAACTGGCATAGATAAATTCTCTGTTCTATGTTCTAATTACTGTAATTTGATCATTATAATGATGATAATTTCATATTCACTTTATATGAGCTAGTCTGTTAACACTGCCTGTCACATCTGAGTAAATTTGCTTGTAAGGTTTTATTTTTCGGGGGGAGGGGAAAGTATTATCTCTTATTAACAATGCTTCTAGGAGCTTATTTAGGATTTCATCTAAAATTATTTTTTTTTACCAGTTCAGGGCTTGAACTCAGGGCCTGAACGCTGTCCTTGGGCTTTCTCGAGGCTAGAACTCTATCACTTGAGCCACAGCACCATTTCTGGTTTTTTCTATGTATGTGGTATCAAGGAATTGAACCTGAGTCCTTGTGGATGCTAGGCAAGCACTCTACCACTAGGCCAAACTCCCAGCCCCTGAATTTTTATGATACCCCTTGTCAATCTTGTTTCTTGAATGACAAATGTTATATTTCTAAGAGTTTTAAATAAATTGAATTATGTTTCTCATCTTTTAATTGAGAAAAATTGTTACATACTTATTAAATGGTAAATTTAAAATCTATGAAAGAATGAAAAATCTATGTACTGATTCAGAAAGATGTACAAGGTAGGCTATGAAACATTCAATATATTCAGTATATGGTGAGTTTAAGAATGAGTTTCCTCACTAATAGCAGCAAAATTGCCTGAAAGGATATGTGATACTATCTATGTTTTTATTTGTATCTAAAGGCTTAGGAGATAACTTAGGGCTGAGTTTGATTTTAATATGAAGGAAAACATTTGATAAGTAAATGGGAGGAATATTATCTGAACTAGCTCTTGCTATGTTCAGGGAGATTGCATTTAACTAGAAAAACGGTTGCTGAATACTTCTGATGATCCAGGGCTAGAACTGCTAATTACTAGTCTGGATTTCTACAACTGCAATTTCCAAATCTTCTCAACACACCCTTTACCATATTTAACAGACAGGAAAGTTCTTGAAGGAAGGAAAAGCATAGTCATGATGACAAAGTAAATGCTCAGGGACTCCCCAAGTTAAGCAGGGTATAGTTTTCTCAGTGTCCTGGGACCTGGAAGGCCTCACTCTGGTTTCTAAAAGGACTGATTTACTCTAAAACTCTTAAAGCTGACATCTGGAAATATACGAAGATTAGTAATCCTGCCAGGAAACAGAAAGTATGTTCAGAGTAAAACTTCCCAGTTTTGACTTCTAGTGTATTAGTCTATGCGGCTGTTTTTCCTTGTCTAGAGAAAGAAGACATTGCAAGCTAGGAAAGCTCTCTATTTTATAGGAAATAGGCAAGATAGATGATCCATTCAATCTTGAATAGATGACACAGCAAATTTCATAGTTTAACAGGATGTTTTGCACTTTCTATCTACCATCAAAGCAATACCACAGTTGTCTCCCAAATTCAGAGTTTACATTTCCACTTAGTGTTCAAATCGATTTCCAATGATAAATAGAGGATTTCTTCTGCCATGTGAAAATCTTATTTATTGATTCTAAGCAGAGGGTGAAAAAAAATACAGAATGAAGGCCAAAAAACCCCACATGAATTAGACTGTCAGTACTCAGGAATTTATAAGTTCATTAAGGTAGTTCTTTCGTGAGGCATTTATCTTGGTCCACATATATGTGAGTGTGCATGTGTTGTACTTAACTTGTCTGTGTCAATACTGTACAATGCTAGGTTCTATCATTTCTCAAGTATACAGTCATTGCTGAGTAAAAAGGCCAACTATTGGTTTGGAGGCATTGGCTTACGTTTGCCATAGTTTTTGTTGTAGTTGTTCCTAATTAGATTTTTCTCTTTAAACTTAGCTCCACAGAGTGCTACACTTAGTATGATGCAGGAGGGTCTAGCTAAGTTAATGCTTATGATTTTCAATTAAATCGTAGCTTTCACAAATACATTTCATTGTACTTACCAGCATTAAATAAATATGTAGCACTGGAATAAATTCAGAGTCCCTGAGTAACACCTATTCTGGGAACTAATTTACCAGTGGGAGGGTTTTTATGTTAAATTGATCAACAGTTTTACCAAGTTAGATAAAACTTGTTCCTGTAGCACAAGGTCTAAAATAAAGTAGTGGTAGAATATGTAACAGTATTGATGACTGATCCATTTCTCAACCCATTTAAATCTGGAAGATAGTAATAAATTTAAGATGAATTTATATTTGGACTATTTATATATGCAATAAAACCCTTTCATAAGGTTTCTTATCAAGGGAAATGTCTTAGAAATGAAAGGGAAAATTATGGGCATGATAATAGTATATAAGATTCATTTGTGTTAGAAGACATAGGTACTGACAATGACACTGTGCATGTGTATAAAATGGTGAAAGAAACATATATCCTGAGCACTTTTTGGAATGCTAAGAACCCTGAGGTTTCTCAATACATTTGATGTCATTTTTCTTAGTACATGAGTGACAATGGAAATAAGCCTGAAGTTTCCCATTTTTGAAGGCATTAACATCATATTACAGCTCTGAGGTGGGCCTTGTGCCCACAAGGCATTTAGTGAGTGTTAATCTCTAGTGGTCATTTCCTACTGAATAAAATCAAATATTATGCATGATAAAGTGTGGAGATATTTCACAAAAACTGAAAATAGAACTACCTTATGATGCGGCCATAACACCTTGGGCATTTATCCCACAGACTACAAGTCAGAATCACCCATGTTTAGTTATATACTACTCACCATAAGTTATGGAAACAGTCTATACACTGTATTTTTGTATGTATATATATAAACATACATATTTCATTTATCTACCATGAAAAATAATATTATGTAATTAACAGGAAAGTGGATGGACCTAGAACAACTTATATTAAGTGAAGAAAATAAAATTCCAGGAGACAGACAATGCATGCTTTCTCTCATGTATGTAAGTTATATGTAAAATGAAAACATACATGAACACATGTAGGAAGCCATATACATCTAGGTGCAATCAAACTGACTAAAATGTGGTATGTTAAGGGTATATTCCAATTGTATATTTTATCTGAATAATTAACTAACAGTTCAACGAAGTGGATACCGGGAAGCAAAAAATATATTTTTTGGTCTTGAAAATGTGGGGCCAAGGGGAAGGTGCAGACCAATGGAGAGAAGAAAGGTAAGAAAACAATCACAATACTCAGCATACATATATGTGAAGAAATTAGGTAACTTGAGGGAATGGGTGGAGTTGGGAATGGAGAATAATTGTAGGTTACATTGGTCAATATATTCATGAATTGACATGTTGAAATGAAATCACTTTATATAACTACTTCAAGATAAAGTTAATTTTTAAAAGCTTGAAGCAATCTTATAATACTAGCCCACAGGCAACATTAGGCACAGCAAGGTTCAAAGGCAATTTTAAACTTATGGATCCAGAATACATTTACCTATGGTTCCATCACTTTCTGTATGAGCATGAAATGAGTTTCTTTTATCTCTTTAGTCTTAGACAAACTGATTTTTATACTGAAAGCAATGAGTTTTCCTTTATTGGAATGTTTGGAGGATTAGGTGAATTAATGCACATAAAGCTGTTAGCAGAAATTCTTAAACATAGCGAATACCCAATAAAATGTTAGTTTTTATTATTGTAAAACTAAAGTTATAAAATCCAGAATGCTTTGGCATTTTCCAATTTCCATTTTTGCTAATGTAATTAGATTTCATTTGTTACCTCAACTAAGCAATAATACATAGAGTTTATCCTACTCACTGCCAGATAGAACTTCAGTTGCAGCCTAAACTCATATCTAGGTTTTGCTAATTCTGAGAGAAATGAAATCTACAATGACCCCATTATTCAAATAATGGTAACATGAAACTAGGTCCAGGGACCTAGTTTTGAATCCTGCCTTTATTTGGATTACGTGTAATTCAATAGTTTCAAGCCTGACAATACCACAGTGAAGAAGAACATGTCCTCCTTTTTACAGCTGGTCTAACACTCCCTACACACACACACACACACACACACACACACACACACACACACACTCATCTTCCACAGCTTCATGACTAGCCAGGGGCTACTCAGAAGCCAAAGATGCCATCCTTCTTGGGTCTTCTGGGCTCTTAAGTACCCACTGTTTTCTACTCTTACTTTGATGTCCCATTTCCAGTTAGGAACCTCTGGCACTCACTACTGGTTTCCAAGTAGAGAATTAGGGATCCCACCTAATACTGATTTTTGGGTTAATAGGAATATGTGATCCTTTTAATTTTTGCTTTTCCTCAAAGGATTAAATTATACTCCTTTAATGCTTTGCCTAACAAAAGAGCTAACCTTCTAAAGTGAGCAGTTAAAGTTCATTTAATGGGCCATTTTCAGTAGACAATTTTAATCTAGGATAGTTTTAAATGATGATATCCATTAAATAGAATAACCATTGAGTAAATCATCAATTGTTAATTGAACTATTACCATGAGGTCAGTGCTGAGTGAAGCATTGTGGGGACAAAATGATATCTAAGACACAGGAACTTAACGTACAGGACTATGATCATGAACATGAAGAAGTTAGATGCATTTTAGCACTAAGATAGACAGAACTAGTCAGGGGTACCATAGAGACCAGCACAGAATTTCATCCTGCCCTTAACTCCACAATACGTCCATTCATGCTGAGTACCAGTGGCTCATGTATATACTCTGATTATTCAGGAGGCTGAGATCTGAGGGTTGCATTTCAAACTTAACCTTGGCAAAAAAAGTCGGTAAAACTCTTATTTCCATTTAACAAGCAAAAATAAATGTTGGAAGTGAATCTGTGATTTAATTGGTAGAAGGCTAGCCTTGAGACCATTTTGATAAAAACTTTAAAACCCTGAAAAGGGAAATTAAAGCAGAACTGAGAAAATGGAAAGGCTCCCATGCTCCTGGACTGGAGGAATTAACATCTTGAAAATGGCCATCTTGCCAAGGTCTATCTACAAATCCAACGCAATACCAATCAATATCCCTATGTCATTCTTTGAAAAGTACAAGAGGCAATCAAAAATTTCATATGGAGTAATAAAAGACCCGTATAGCAAAAACACTTCTTAGCAGATAGCACAGGAGGAATTTCAATACCAAACTTCAGACTCTATTACAGAGCTCTAGTGACCAAAACAGCTTGGTACTGGCACAACAACAGGCCTGAAGACCAATGGAATAGAACAGAGGACTCAGACATTAACCCACAGATCTATGGCCACCTAATCATTGATAAGGGAGAAAAAAATAGAATAGAAGAAATACAGCCTCTTCAACAAGTGGTGCTGGCAGAACTGGTTAAGCACCTGCAGAAAACTAAAGTTGGATCCTTCTTTGTCACCCTACACTAGGATTAACTCCAAATGGATCAAAGACCTCGAGGTAAACGCAGACACACTGAAAACTTTACAAGAAGGAATAGGAGATACACTAGGCCTCCTTGCCACAGATTGAAACTTTCTTGGTAAGGACCAAGAAACACAACAAATCAGAGAAAGGATGGATAAGTGGGACTGCATTAAACTGCAGAGCTTATGTATGACAAAGGACATAGCTAGCAAATTAACTAGAAAGCCTACAGAATGGGAGATCTTCACTAACCATACAACAGACAAAAGCCTTATATGTAAAATATATCAACAGCTCAAAAAATTAAATCACACCAAAACTAATCTCCAAAGAAACAACCATCCCATTAAAAGATGGGCCAAAAGGTGTCTGCTCTGAAGAAGAAATAAGTGTGGCCTCTAGACACATGAAGAAATGCTCAACATCTCTGGCCATAAAAGAAATGCAAATCAAAACAACTCTAAGATTCCACCTCACTCCAGTTAGAATGGCCAGGATCAAGAAATCTAATAACAGCAGATGCTGGAGGGGATGTGGCCAGGAAGGAACACTGCTACACTGTTGGTGGGAATGCAAACTGCTTCAACCACTATGGAAAGCAATATGGTAGTTTCTCAAAAAACTGAACATAGAGCTCTCCTATGACCCAACAATTCCACTACTTGGTATTTACCCACCCATCCAGAAACAAGGACATACTAAATCCACTACTACAACTATGTTCATTGGAGCACTATTTACCATAGCAAAGATATGGAACCAACCCAGATGCCCCTCAGTTGATAAGTGGATCAACAAGATGTGGTATTTATACACATTGGAATTCTATGCTTCTGTCAGAAAGAATGACATTGCCCCATTTGTAAGGAAATGGAAAGACTTAGAAAAAGTCATATTAAGTGAAGTAAGCCAGACTCAAAGGAACATAGGCTCAATGGTTTCCCTCATTTGTCATAATCAGTAAAAACCTTGGGTTCTCCCAGCAGAGATTTTCAATAGAACAAAACCTAGATACATAAGGCCATATAGCATGGTGCTAAATGAAAGGACTTCCAGGATATAGAAACAAAAGCCATATAATGAGTGATTGTTGTCTTTAATGTACTGTTATCTCTCATCTCTTTTGCTGTCCCTTGGTTATCTCATAGTGTTATAGTATTTCACCTGGTTATCTGATATATCGTATATATGCATATTTGGTCATTTGAAGTCGGATAGGGAAGGAAGGAAAACAAGATGAGTGGTGGGGGTAGGGGGAGGGAAATGGGGACCAAGATATGAGAAAGGGTATCAACGTATGTGAAGTAATGCACCATCTATCTGGTGAATATAATATAACCCTTCTATTTATTTATTTTCTTTTTTATTGTAATTAGTAAAAGGGTTACATGATATTTGCCAGATAGAAGGTGCATTAATTCACATACATTGATACCCTTTCACATGTCTTGGTACCCATTTCCCTCCCCCCCACACCCCCCACTTGTCTTGGTTTTCCCCCCTTCCCTATCAAATTTCAAATATCCAAATACAAATAAATTCAATATATCAGATAACAAAGTGAGATACTATACCAATATGAGATAACCAAGGGACAGCAAAGGAGATGAGAGACAACATAGTACATTAAGGACAACAATCATTCATTATATGGCTTTTGTTTCAATATACTGGAGGTCCTTTCAAGTAGCTTCACATTATATGGCCTTATGTATCAAGATTTTGCTCTATTGCAGATCTCTGCTAGTAGAGCCCCAGGTTTCTACTGATTATGACGAATGAGGGAAACCATTGAGCCTAAGTTCCTTTGAGTCTGGCTTACTACACTTAATATGATTTTTTTCTAAGTCTTTCCATTTCCTAACAAATGGGGCGATGTCATTCTTTCTGACAGCAGCATAGAATTCCATTGTGTACAAATACCACAACTTGTTGATCCACTCATCAACTGAGGGACATCTAGGTTGGTTCCATATCTTTGCTATGGTGAATAGTGCTGCAATGAACATTGTTGTGCTAGTGGATTTAGTATGCCCTTGTTTCTGGATGGTTGGGTAAATACCAAGTAGTGGAATTGCTGGGTCATAGGGGAGTTCTATGTTTAGCCTTTTGAGGCACTGCCACACTGCTTTCCATAGTGGTTGAACGAGTTTGCACTCCCACCAACAGTGTAGTAGTGATCCCTCCTGGCCACATCCCCTCCAGCATCTGTTATTATTCGTTTTCCTGATCCTGGCCATTCTAAATAGAGTCAGGTGGAATCTTAGAGTTGTTTTGATTTGCATTTCTTTTATGACCAGAGATGTTGAGCATTTCTTCATGTGTCTATAGGCCATTTTTGTTTCTTCTTCAGAGAAGACTCTCTTTAAGTCTTTGGCCCATTTTTTAATGGGATGGTTGTTACTTTGGAGGTTAGTTTTGGAGTGATTCAATTTTTTGAGTTGTTGATATATTTTAGATATGAGGCCTTTGTCCGTTGTTTGGTTGGTGAAGATTTTCTCCCACTCTGTAGGCTTCCTAATTAATTTACTAGCTATGTCCTTTGCCATACAAAAGCTCTGCAGTTCAATGCAGTCCCACTTATCCAGCCTTTCTCTGATTTGTTGTGATTCTTGGTCCTTATTAAGAAAGTTTCGACCTGTGCCAAGGAGGCCTAGTGTATCTCCTATTCCTTCCTGTATAGTTTTCAGTGTGTCAGCTTTTACCTCCAGGTCTTTGATCCATTTGGAGTTAATTCTAGTGCAAGGTGACAAAGAAGGATACAACTTTAGTTTTCTGCAGGTGCTTAACCAGTTCTGCCAGCACCACTTGTTGAAGAGGCTGTCTTTCTTCCATTCTATTTTTTTGGCTCCCTTGTCAAAGATTAGGTGGCCCATAGGTCTGTGGTTTAATATCTGGGTCCTCAGTTCTATTCCATTGGTCTTCAGGCCTGTTCCTGTGCCAGTGCCAACCTGTTTTGATAATTATAGCTCTGTAATAGAGTCTAAAGTTTGGAATTGAAATTCCTCCTGCTCTGTTCTTTCTGCTAAGAAGTATTTTTGCTATACAGGGTCTTTCATTATTCCATATGAAATTTTGGATTGCCTCTTCTATTTCTTTAAAGAATGACATTGGGATATTGATGGGTATTGCGTTGAATTTGTAGATAGCTCTTGGCAAGATTGTCATTTTCACAATGTTGATTCTTCCAATCCAGGAGCATGGGAGGTTTTTCCATTTCCTTAGTTCTGCTTTAATTTCCTTTTTTAGGGTTTTAAAGTTTTCGTCAAAAAGGTCCTTTACATTCTTAGTTAAGCTAATTCCTAGGTACTTTATTTTCTTTGAGACTATTGTAAAAGGAGTTGCTTTCCTGATTATTGCCTCGTTCCTCTCACTGTTGGCGTAAAGGAAGGCAGTTGATTTTTGAGGGTTGATTTTATAGCCTGCTACTCTTCCAAAGTTTTGAATCAGCTCAAGGAGCTTGGGAGTAGAGTCTATAGGATTCTTTAAATACAGAATCATGTCATCTGCAAAGAGGGATAGTTTATTTCCTCTTTCCCTACTTGGATCCCCTTTATGCTTGCTTCTTGCCTTATTGCACTGGCTAGGAATTCTAGTACTATGTTAAAGAGGAGTGGAGAGAGTGGGCATCCTTGTCTCGTTCCTGATTTTAGAGGGAATGGCTTTAGATTTTCACCATTAAGTGTAATACTAGCAGTGGGTTTCTCATACACAGCCTTTATTACATTGAGGAATGTTCCATGGATTCCTAGTTTCTCCAGAGCTTTTAACATAAAGGGGTGTTGGATCTTGTCAAATGCCTTTTCCGCGTCTATTGAGACAATCATGTGATTTTTGTCCTTGCTCCTGTTGATGTGTTGAATTATATTAATTGATTTGTGTATGTTGAACCAGCTTTGCCTCCCCGTGATGAATCCAGTTTGATCATAGTGTATAATTTTTTTGATGAGTTGTTGTAGACGGTTGGCCAGTATTTTGTTGAGAAGTTTTGCATCGATGTTCATCAAAGATATAGGTCTATAGTTCTCTTTCTTTGATGAATCTCTGTTTGGTTTGGGGATGAGGGTTATACTGGCTTCATAGAATGAGTTTGGTAAGGATCCTTCATTTTCAATTTCGTTGAAGAGCTTGAGGAGTATTGGTGTGAGCTCTGCTTTGAAGACCTTGTAGAATTCAGCTGTGAATCCATCTGGCCCTGGGCTTTTCTTAGGTGGAAGTTCTCTAATTGCCCTTTCTATTTCAGAGCTTGAAATAGGCCTGTTGAGTTGGCTTAGTTCTTCTTGGTTCAGTGTGGGTATGTTAATATTGGCTAGGAATTCATCCATTTCATCTAGATTCTCAAATTTGTTGGCGTAAAGGTTTGAGAAGTATTCCCTCATGATATTCTGGATCTTGGTAATTTCTGTCGTGATATTACCATTTTCTTCTGCGATTTTGTTTATTTCGATATGCTCTCTTCTTTTTTGGTAAGATTGTCAATTTTGTTAATTCTTTCAAAGAACCAACTCCTTGTTTTGTTGATTCTTTCTATAGTTTTCTTGGATTCCAAATCATTTAATTCTGCTTTGATTTGTAACCCTTCCATTTATTACAATAAAAATATGAAAAAAGAGTTACTTACAAAAAAGAAAAAAAGAATGCTTGCCTTGAGGGAAAAAGCTCAGAGACAGCTTCTAGGCCCTAATTTCAAGCCCAATGATGGACACCACATACACACACACACACACACACACACACACACACACTCCATTCATCTGCATTTATCCTTTGATTTTCATACTGCATCTAATATAGCTACTGATATATTTATAGATGCTCATTGAATTGAAATGAAAAAAGTTAAATTGCATTAAAATAAGATATTTCTTTTGTTTATTGATTTAATTCCCTGCAACAGTGCCTCTCACACGATTGTTCAGTAACTATTAATTACTCTTGAGTGAGACTAAATGACTCATTAGAGAGACATACCAGGCTTAAGCATACATTCCATAGATTATAGACATGTGTGCCTTATGCACACAAAAGAAAGTTCTTGGTTAGAGTGAATAAGATGAGTGGTACTCAGCATCATTGTATTAAATAACGTTTAGTGATATTTTCCATCAAAAATTGAATAGCTTATACCTGTTTTTATGCTTTATAACACATACAACTTTATGCTGTTTTTCTTATGAAACATAAAATCTAGGCTGTTCATGTGAAATAAACATGAAAGATTATGAAAATAAACTGCAGACCTTTATTGCACTGTCATCCCAAAAGATAAAGAAATCTAGGCTGACTGCATTATGCAAATAATAGTAATGTTGAAAGAACATGAGCATATATTGGTAGAGTCCTAGTTCTGAGTCTTGTTTCTAATTAGCTATGTAAACTAATCATCTCTCTTGACCTCTGAGTTCTACTGTCATTAATTGAATCATGAAATTATAGCTAAATGATAATTAAATAGCAATTAACTTTGACATCTAACTTCTTAGTACCAATATGCTTTCCCTTCTCTAGCCTTGATACCTTTTTAAAATTTAACTTACTGTAATTTTTCAACTTACTGTTGAGTTTTAATGAATTTTAAAAGATATATAATAAACAAAGAAGAAATCTTATAAGTATGTAGTTATTATCAATACAATATGATTAAACATTAGTAAAAATAATACCCTAAATGAATAGAACCTGATTTCTGGGAAGTTTGACCTGGTTCAGCCCTATCCACTGTAAAAACAAGGAAAATAACGAACACAAAATATCTAAAGTAAATTTTAGTAGAGCTACAGTGTTTATCTTCTCTAGCTACTAGATTTCCTTCTATATAATTCTAGAAAATCTTAAAAGAAGCCACTCACTTGAAAGTACACAGGAAAATTTTAAATATAGTCTGAAGCTCAGAATAGAAAATAAAACAAAATAAATGTTTCCAGCATAAGTGGTATACATTCTGACTGCACATTCTCCCTAGTGTAGGGGAAACTTGGGAGCTTAAATTTGGAGAAATAGTCCACACCTTAAAGACATTTCTGTAACTCCAAAGGAATGGAATTTTCATAAATGAGAAAACAACATTAAAAAAATTCTTACTAAAAAACAGCCAACAAACTGGGAAAAGATGTTTACCAATAATACATCAGACAAATGCTTAATATCCAGTATTTACAGGGAACTCAAGAAACTAATCCCCTCCAAACCCAACAAAGCAATCACTAAATGTGCAAGGGAGCTAGAGACTTATCAAAAGAGGATGTTAAAATGTCAGAAAAGCATATGAGAAAATGCTTATCATCCATGGTCATAAAGGAAATACAAAAAAATCAACCCTAAGATACAACCTTATCCCAACAAGAATGGCCAAGACTCTGAACTCAGACAATGACAGATGCTGGCTGGGTTGTGGAGAAAAAGGAACTCTACTGCACTGATGGTGGGATTGTAAGCTCGTTCAGCCACTCCGGAAAGCAGTGTGGAGGTTTCTTAAAGAACTGAAAATGGACCTTCCCTGCAATTCCACCATACACTCCTGGGCATCTATCCTGACCATCATAAACCAGGATATGATAAGGACACCTACTCAGCTATGTTCATCTCTGCACTATTCACAATAACCAAGTGATAGAAACAATTCAGATGCCCTACTACAGATAGAAACAATCCAGATGCCCTACTGCAGATGAATGGATACAAAAGATGTGATATATATATATATATATATATATATATATATATATATATATACCAAATGGAATTCTACATAGCCAACAGACAAGATAAAATAATGGCATTTGCTGGGAAGAGGATGAAGCTAGAGTGAATCATGTTGAATGAGACAAGTCAAGACCAAAGGAACAAAAGGTGCATGGTATCCTTAATATGTGGCCATTAGATCTAAACAGTACAAGAGCAATGACTCAATATTTGTTTACCCAATGCTATGGACATGGTATTGGAAATATAAGCACAACTACAGAGACATAAAAATTTATGACTCTATAGACATAATGATTTATCACATAGATTAATATGTATCTATGACATACAAACCCTCAGCCTAATTTTAATTATGTTCTAAAATCTAAGTGCCAGAGATTGTATATAGAGATTCCTTTCTTGAATACTTGTTTGTTAAACACGTCATTTGAAATATGATGTAAAAATCAATGTTAATAAATTCTTTAATTAAAATAAATAAATGCTTACTGAAGAGGAGCTAAAAGACAAAAAAAATCCCATCTATCTGAGATCATGATTCAGCACAGAAGAGTTAGAAAAGAAAACCATTTAAATTCCAAATGTCTAAGACTGTAAAAACCAAAGAATATAAAAATATATAAATGAAAGTAATATGAATCATCATATAAGAAGACCATGAATTGCTTTTGAAAACATGCTTTTTGGTGAAGAATTTTTTCCCTCAAGAATAAAAATACAAATCATTGAAACTAAGAAAAGTGAAGGAAAAGGAGTAATATAGTCTTCATTCACCTTAGACAAGAAATTGTCTTATGAAGGAAAGAAAGAGTTGAGACGTACAAAAGTATA
The DNA here is from genome assembly GCF_031878675.1 of Megascapheus bottae. Taxonomy (NCBI): domain Eukaryota; kingdom Metazoa; phylum Chordata; class Mammalia; order Rodentia; family Geomyidae; genus Megascapheus; species Megascapheus bottae. The sequence continues at coordinate 43,954,248 of NC_143511.1, forward strand.
AAGAGATTAAAAACAAGTATGAGACAAATTTAGAGATCAAAAGTAAAGACTAATAGCAGGAGAAATGATTAGCTTAAATATTTGTGTTTATAAGAATTTAGAAATTAATAGAAAGAATGAAGATATTCAAGCTACTAAAAATAAAACATTTTGTGGAATCAGTGAAAGATATGAATCTTTAGATTCAAGGAGGGCAAAAGTCCTACAGATTTCTAATTCTAATAATGATATAGCAGCCTGGCTTTTCCATTAAAAATTATATAAGTAGGCAACATGTATAGGTAAACTTCAATTTATCTCAAAAGTTTGGAAGGGCATTTACCAAGACAAGCTTAAAGAAAGTCTTTAAGCTTATTGTGGTAGAGCATGTTATAATCTCAGCTGGATGGGATATAGAATCTAGAAGAGCCAGAATTTGAGGCTCATTCATGATAAAAGGTAGCGAAAGAATCTATAGGACTAATGAAGAGCTTCTCCCAATCAGTGGGCTTTCTACGTATCTTGCTAGCTATGTCCTTTGCCATGCAGAAGCTCTTCAGTTTAATGCATTCCCATTTGTCCAACCTTTCTTCACTAGCCATACTACAGACAAGGGCCTGTAAAATATGCTTAAAACTCAAAACATTATATCCCCCCCAAAACAAACCCTCAAAGAAACAACCACTACATTAAAAAAAACTTCAAGAGAGAACTTATCTGAAGAGGAAATAAGAATGGCCAATACACATGTGAAGAAATGCTTGACATCTCTGATCATAAAAGAAATGAAAATCATAACAACTTTGAAATTCCATCTGACCCCAGTTAGAATGGCCATTGTCAAGAAATATAATAACAATAGATATTGGCAGGGATGTGGCCAGAAGGGAATGCTACTACACTGTTGGTGGGAGTGTAAACTTGTTCAACCACTATGGAAAGCAGTATGGGGTTTCCTCAAAAGTCTAAACATAGAGCTCCCCTATGACTCAGCAATCCCACTTCTGGGCGTTTACCAAAGGGTCTAGAAACAAGGACATATTAAACATACCAGCACAATTATGTTCACTTCGACATTATTTACCACAGCTAAGACATGGAACCAATCCAGATACTCTTCAGTAAAAGAATGGATCAACAAGATGTGGTACTTATACACAATGGAATTCTATGCTGCCATCAGAAGGAATGACATTGACCCATTAGTAAGGAAATGGAAAGACTTGGAAACAATCATATTAAGTGAAGTAAGCCAGACCCAAAGAAGCATAGACTCCATGGTTTCCCTCATTTGTAATAACTAGTGTAGGTTTAGGATTTTCCTAGCAGAGATTGTACATATGACCACATAGGGTGATGCTAAGTGAAATGAACGCCAAGATATGGAAACAGGAGTTTTTCTTTGTGGTTGTTGTTTTAATGTACTATGTGAAGTTTCTTCTTTTTTCTTTCATTTGTTTTCTCCCCCTATGTTTTAGCCCCTGTTGTCACTGTATCTGATGTGGTACCTGGTGTATTATATATACATCCTTTTTATTTGAATTAGGGAAGGGAAAGGGAACAAAAAACTGCTTAGACAAATGATAAAGGGTGAACCAATGTAACAGCAATACTCACAAGGCAATATGTTGGAAATTAACTTTACAACTTGGAGGTGTAATGAGGGCAGGAAAAGTGGGAGAAAATGTGGGAGAAGGTAATAATGTTTGACAAGAAATGTACTCACTTATGAATGTAACTGTAACCCTTCTAAACATCACCCTGAAAATAAAATAATTTTAAAAAATGGCTGGTTGAAGATATACAGCAGTAGACAAGTTGTTCATTACTGGAAGAAGAGTAGAGGTAGAAGGAGAGAGCCAGAGCTAGAGTAAAAGAGACTGAGAGACTATGTAGAAAGTAACAAAACCAGAATCTGAAGGCCAACAAAAATGGATCAGACCTTAATGGAAGGAAAAGTTTAAACTTTTATTTTCAAATTCAACTTCTCAGAGCCATCTGTATGCACATTTCAAGAACCTGAGGGAAGATCTTAAGGGAAGCTGAAAAGTTGAGCAAGAGTTCAACATATGCATGTGAAGGAGACTGTAGATAAAACTCAATTCCAAATGAGTGATGAAATAAAGAATAACAATAATGTGAAATAGTACAGAAGTACAGAGAGGAAAGAAACAACTAAGGACAGAATAGCATGTCAGGAAATATAAATGGAAATTAGCAATGGGCATATGATCATACAAAATGATACTTATTGAAATGAACTCTAAGAAGTGGAAACAAGATCTTTTTAATTTTACTTTTTGTGGTTCTGCCCATCACTACTGGATTTCACGGCAAAAGATACTATATAAACAAATTCAATAAATAAACACATGAAATAAATTTTATTATATAGACTTTTGTATTAAAATGAAATGATAGTTTAAAAATGCAATATTTTATTAATGTCTAAAGCACATACAACAAAAATGCATTGTAAGTTTCTAATAGAATGTTCTACAACTTTTGTCACCTACAATTTATGTGACTATCACAACCAAGGAGCCACTACCTCTCCATATTTCCAAATATAATTAGATGCTTTGAGACTATCAGTATTCTTCTATTCATTTGGTTGTGACTGATTTGTTTTATATTTATCTATGATTTATAGTTATTTAAATTTATTTATGGACATTCCACAATGATATATAGCATTTAAGATTTTCTGCATTAGCTCTTTCTTTCTGTTCTTGATTTATTGGATAAATATATCAGAATTTAGTTTAGGCACTTTGATTCTTGGCATTTTTGGAAATCCCAAAGAAAATGATCATTACAGATACTTATTTTTTTTCTTTTGAATGAATGTATATTAATTGTATAAAAATGGTTTTATTGTGAAATTTCCATAAAGCATATTTAAACGGATTTTACCTCTCCATTACTATTTTTTTACCTTCCTTTCTTTTTTTTTTTTGCTAGTCCTTGGGCTTAACCTCAGGGCCTGAACACTGTCCTTGGACACTTTTTGATCAAGTTAGCACGCTGCCACTTGGGCCACAGCACTACTTCTGGCTTTTTCTGTATAAAGTACTGAGGAATCAAACTCAATCTTCATGCATGCTAGGCAAGCACTCTACCACTAGGCAACACTTCCAGATCTACTGTTCCCTTTTAAAAACATTTATCGAACTTTGTTATTCTCTTTTCATACATTTCTATGAAGTCCTTTGTCCATTCTCTTACCTACAATCTATTTGTGGTTCCAATTCCCAACTAGTTATTGTCTTCTGCCCCCAATTTTACACTGGTGTCATTCTTTCTTTTAATTTAAAGTCTAGATTCTGTATATAAAAGAAAAAGCTCTTGTTAATTTCACTTAACATGATGATTTCCAGTCTCTCTTTTGTCTTTGTAAATGGCAGGACTTTGTTCTTTGTTGCCAGATAATATTCCTTGACTGAATAAATATCTGGAAGATAACTGCAAGTTTACATTTTACACTTGATGAGAAATGACTTAATTGTTTCTAGACCATAATGAAATCCTAACAGTTCTATGTGAATGCATCCTGGCCAGCAACTGAATGTAAAGTGTTTTTGAAGTAATGAGCAGTAGCTCTTTGTGGTTTACTTTGTGTTTTCCTATAATCTAGTTTTCCTAATTTTCCAGGTGTTTAATTGCTACCTTATTTTTTTCCATCAAATATTTGTAATTTTCTTTGTTATTGACATGAAGATTCCTTATATACTCTAAAAAAAGTCCCTTTTCAGATATGTGATCTACAGATATTTTTCCAACTGTGTCTTTGCATTCTTTCGCTAGTACTTTTCAAACAGAAATTCTTAATCACATTTTCTTCATTTTTGCTTTTATAGGTCATATTTTGTTGTCATGTCTGAGAAATTCTTGCCAAATCCAAATAGTACATATATTTTATAGTTTTTGGTTAGTGAAGAAAATGTAATCGGATAATAAGATCCAGAGGCTTAAAAAATACTGCTATTTGTTTTGTTTCTTTAACCTGGGTGGTATTTATATAGGTGCAGGCTTTATTATTATATTCTGAAAATTGTGTGTCTGTCCATCTGTAAGTATGTTTGTTTTAAATAAAAATATAAAGAAAACAAATACAGCTGAAATTTGACATCCATTTAAAATTTAACAAAACTCTGCAAATATAGTTAATGGTGGAAGACTTGAAGCACTGTCCTTTAAATAAACCAGACAAGTATACTTATTATTTAGTTATGTTCAGCATTTTAAAACAGATCCTGTGGAAATTAGTAAAGTAAAAACAAATCTTTCCAGTGATTTTTTTAAAGGTATGGTAAAAAAAGCAACAAGTTTTCATATATATTATACTGAAAAGTAAGTAGAACAAATTTTAAAATTCTGTATAGTTCCTAGATAAAGGATCAATATAACTGGGCACTGGTGGCTCACACCTGTGATTCTGCTGCTACTCGGTAGGCTGAGATATGTATGAGGATATCATTTCAAGGCCAGCTGAGGCAGAGGTTACAATTATAAAAACAGAAAAGTGGAAGTTGAGCTTAATGTAAAGGGACAAAGCAGTAGCATAAAAATCTCAGGGACAATGCCCAGGCCCTGAGTCCAAGGCTCTGGACCAATAAAAACAAACAAATAGATCAATATAAAATAATACAAATACATCACTAAGAATTTTAATTATTACTTTAAGCACAGTCAAAATATCCCCTTTAAAAATTCAATAAATATAAAACCTTGATGAGTCTTATATTGAAAAGTTTAAATTATGTGGAAGATCTTTTTTTCATATATTTTTATTGTAATTAATAGAAGGGTTACATTATATTCGCCAGATGGATGTGATACTCTTTCTCATGTCTTGGTCCCCATTTCCCTCCCCCCCAATCAACCCCTTATCTTGTGTTCCCCCCTTCCCTATCCAATTTCAAATAACCAAATACAAATATATCCAATATATCAGATAAGAAAGTGAGATACTGTAACAATGTGAGATAACCAAGGGACAGCAAAAGAGATGAGAGATAACATAGTACATTAAGGACAACAATCACTCATTATACGGCTTTTGTTTCTATATCCTAGAGGTCCTTTCATTTAGCGTCATACTGTATTATGTGGAAGTTCTTAAAGAACATTAACTATGTCTAAATATATTCTATTTCCACAAATAGGAAGTCATTCATGTTAAAATACCAAAGTCAATGTCATTATGATGAGAGTAGTTTCATGCAACACTGATGTTAATGTTAGCCAAAGAGGAAAAAAAATTCCAAGACAATGTCAAAAAAACAAGCCCTGTGTCAACTTCTTAAGTATGGCAGAGATTTATCTTCTATTCTTTTGACTATTCTCAGCTCAACAGTGGCTTCTCTCCAAGTTATCTCTTTGCATTCTGTCCTTACCATTTCCAGAAAGTTTAGCACAACTGCTCCTGGTTGTTTTTTCTAGTTAGCTCCTTCATTGTGCTAGAAGCTAACTTTGTAGCTCATCTTTATACACCCAGAGTACCACATGGTCCCTGGCTCATATTCAACAGTTAATAAATATCAGCTTTAGCTACTTGCTCAGTTGCATTGCCATTATTATCTTTTGTGAGATAAGCTTATTGTTCCCATTAAGTTTCTTCTCAGCACTCAGTACTTTCACTGAGTACATAGATTTAATTACTGGTCATACTCAACTATCCAGAGCTAATTTTCAAGGCATTTCTGGAAATATGTATTGGTTATTATACTTACTTTTCTTTTATATTCAATACAGTCATTATAGAATTTCTTACCTGAAAAGTACCTTCTCATAGATGGCAAACAGATTAAATGGAAGATAGTTCAATTGAAACAATGTATACCTGAATTTTATCTATTGCACAATTTATACTACCTGACATTTATAATATTGATCATTAAAATCTTCTCAAGGTAAGGGTATGTAATTTTGACAATGAAAAGATCCAGTAAATTGATAAGTGAAGAAAGAAGGTAGAAACTAAAGTGATGATCAAGTTCAATATATGATGCAATATATGTATATAAACATTTAACATTTTTTCATCAAATTCTCTTTATTCAACATTTAAAAAGCTCTTGCATCATTAACACTCATTGGGAAATGAAGGAACATATATAGGAGACTATTCTAGAGAGTTTCAGCTTATAGTCTTAAAACCTAAAAATAAAAACCAATAGCTACAACAACAACAAACAAAACAAAATCTATATTTGTCTGAGCTCCCCTAAGGCAGATGTTTATGTTTAGCAAAAGTTTTATTTCCTCTTGATTTGAGTTACTTCTTTCATTAAAGAAGGTTATGAATACCATTATTTATTTCCTTTTGAAATCTTACCAGATGAAAAATAATTCTAATTCTATGCATCTTGGTTAGCAGTTTTACATTTTCTTACATTGTGAACAACTTTTCTATTTGCTTTGAGTTATTGTGTATACTTTTTATTAAGGAATTTTTTAACATTGATTTTTATATCGTATTTCAACTGACATGTTTAACAAACAAGTATTCAAGAAGGAAATCTCTAGTTTTCTTTATACCTCCACCCCTTCTTTTTTTTATGGCATTTCTAACATCGTTACATCCTATTGAAATTTTAATTAATGCTCTAGCACTACCAATATTTTCATTTTTGAGAAAGGTTCCTTAGAGAAAGTTTTTGTATGAAAACAAATATAATCAGCTGGAAAGTAATAAATCTTTATTGTTTTGATTTTTTTCCAGGTCTGGTTAATAAATAAAAGCATTACAGCACAAGATGTTATTGGCATCTCCATATGTGATAAATCAACTTGAATCAAAAGAGAAGGTTTAAAAGTTTTAGCAAACACAGCCTTAATAAAATTAAAGGAACTTGCTATTAAAAATCACCTCATTAGTTTTCAAAATATATGGTCAAAAAAATTTTTCAGGAAAAAAATACAATACTGAATACCATCATAATTGATCAAACTGTCAATAGACTAATATGTTAATACGAAGAATAATTGCAATTTGGAGAAAATCTAAATGGTACAATGAGAAGCAATCTCTCAACCTGCAGAAGACAGGGGCCTTTCCCATCTCACCAGAGGCTAAGTTCAGGTCATCACTGGAGACATATTTTTTGTCTGTGGGAGGATTCATTCTTCTTAATGCTTTATGGAAGAATGTGAAGGTTTAGAGATTTTATTAGCTTTTAAGAAAGAATCTTTAGTAAACGGAAAAGATAATTTAATAAGATCTTATGCCATAAATTATAATTACGTGATAACTAAGTGAAATAAAAATATAAGAACTTCAAAACATAAACCATGAGTAGCATGATACCATTCTATTTATTCACTTTTTCTAAAATGTCTGTATAAATTACAATAAAAAATATATGGAAAAAAAGTCTGTATAAACTATATGCTACGTATAAATACATAAATACTTAATTTTAATCTATTTTCTTTGTGTCTCTTCACAGGAAAAAAGGATTGCTTCTATAACTTATTAACATAACATTGAACCAAAAAAATCTTCCTAAAAAGTCAAATATTTTAAAAAGTGAGTATATGATAAAATTATTTCAGTTCACCTTTATTTTGTTATTGTTTGCATAAAGTGGAGCAGTCAAGAGGAACAAAACAACCATATAGGCACACAAACTTCTGCAAACGAACTGAAAAAAAAAAATAGAAAGTGCAGTGTGGAATGCAGTTTAGTAATGATATATCTAAAGGTGGAAGAAATGAGTTAGACTGACAGGACACATTGAGTAGAATGATCTTTCCTCTACCATAAATAGAATTTCAACAATGAATGATATTTTTAGATGACATATAAAACTGAAAAAAAAACAAATTAAAAATAAAAATTAATTTTTAAAACTAGAAGATAGTGTAAGTTCTATCATTCATTTTAACTTAATATTTGCCAAAATTAGTGACATTAAAATTATATTTTTGATAACCTATGATGTTTATTCTTAACAGTTAATGTGAGACAAATGAATGGTGTTGTCTAATTATTAATAGTAAATTATGCATTTATTTTTAAAGGTATTTGTGCCAATACTGCAACTTAAACTCAGAATCTGGATGCTGTCCTTAGCATTTTCACTCAAGGATGGTGCAATATTCCTTGAGCTGAAGTTTCACTTCTGATCCTTTTTGATGGTTAATTGGAGATAAAAGTTTCATGAATAAGCTTCCCAGCACAAGCATGTTCATGAAAGCATTGTTTATCATAGCCAAAACATGAAATCAACCCAACTGCTCCTCAGTGGATGAATGGATCGTGAAAATTATACACACACACAATGGAACTTTACTCAATCATCAGAAAGAATGATATTGAACCATTAGTAAGGAAAATTAGTAAGGAAAGACTGGGAGAAAAATGATATTAAGGGAAGTAAGCCAAGCTGGAAGTAGTGGCTCACACCTGTGATCCTAGCTACTCAGGAGGCTGAGATCTGAGGAACAAGGTTCCAAGCCAGTCCTGGCACAAAAGGACCTGAGGATCTTATCTACAATTAACATCTAGAAAACTGGGAACTGGGGCTTGGCTCAACAGGTAGGGTGGTACCCTTGAGCTGAAGAGCTCTGAGACATTGCCCAGGCCCAGAGGTAGGGTGGTAGTCTTGAGCTGAAGAGCTCAGGGGCTCTGTCCAGGCAGATTTCAAGCCCCATGACATACAAAAAAAGAAAGAGGGAGGGAGAGAGAGAGAGAGAGAGAGAGAGAGAGAGAGAGAGAGAGAGAGGGAGAGGGAGAGGGAGAGGGAGAGGGAGAGGGAGAGGGAGAGGGAGAGGGAGAGGGAGAGGGAGAGGGAGAGGGAGAGGGAGAGGGAGAGGGAGAGGGAGAGGGAGAGGGAGAGGGAGAGGGAGAGGGAGAGGGAGAGGGAGAGGGAGAGGGAGAGGGAGAGGGAGAGGGAGAGGGAGAGGGAGAGGGAGGAGAGAGAGAGAGAGAGAGAGAGAGAGAGAGAGAGAGAGAGAGAGAGAGAGAGAGAGAGAGAGAGAGAGAGAGAGAGAGAGAGAGAGAGAGAAGCCAGATCCAAAGAAACATAAGTTGTATGGTCTCCCTCATTTGTGGTAACTAGAACGTGCCTATAAATCTTTAAAGAAACACACTGAAGCATGGTAACACATATAGGCCTTTCCGATTCACACGGAACGATACCAAAGAAAGATATTCTTAGCAGAGGATCACAGAGGCGTAATAGTTATGCTTATCTGATCATATAAAACAACATTTATCACAATGAACTCCAAGAAATGGAAACAAGAGGGTTTATTTTCTTCATTGCTGTTTTTGATTTCTTTTCCTTTTGCCTTGTTTGTCTGTCTTTTACGAGTAAGGAGGGGCACAGAAATGTAGGGACAAAGGATCAACCAGTGCCACAGTGACACTCACTAGACACTGTTGAAATGTGCTATAGAACTTGTGAATGGGAATGGCAGAGGAAAACAGGCGGAGGGTGGGAAGGAAGGACACTGTTCAAAACAACTATCAGACTTATGCCACTGTAGCTCTTCTGTATATCATCTTTACAATAAAAAAATACATTTAAAAGAGACGGGAAGGGAAAGAGAGGGGGGAAAAAGAGAGGAGGGAAGAGAGATAGAGTGGGGTAGAGAGAGAGGGAAGGAGGGAATGAGAGAGAGGGAAGAAAGGAGAGAGGGAGGGAAGGAGTGAAGGAAGGAAGGAGAGAGGGAGGGAGAGAAGGAGAGACAGAGACTCACCAATATCTATCTGAAATGGCTTTGAAACATGATCCTCAGATCTCAGCCCTCTGGATAGCTAGGCATGAACCACAGGCCTGGCTGTTATGTTTCCTTTTAAGAGTTAATCTGGAGCTGGAGTGTGGCCTAGTAGTAGAGTGCTTGCCTAGCATGCAGAAAGCCTTGGTTCAATTCCTTGGTAATCATATACACAGAAAAACCCAGAAGTTGTGCTGTGGCTCAAGGACAGAGTGCGACCTTTGAGAAAGCTCAAGGACTTTGTCCAGGCCCTGAGTTCAGTCCCCAGAACTGGCAAAAATAAAAATAAAAAAAGAAAAGAGTTAATAGGATCATGTCATAGATTTCCTGAGACTTAAAGGTTTTAAGTCAAATCTCACATAATGCACATCCTTATAGGCTTTTTAAATGTTCTGAAAGAGGGTGAAGATATTGAAGGGGGCAGCATTGAGCAAGATGTATTCATAAGCCATTTTGTTAAGTGGTACCTCCTTTGTACAACTACTTAAAGATAATAAAAGGAATTTCAAAAAGAATAAACCAGCCTAATCTTCTGGAGGAAAAAACATCAGAAACCCCTTGGCACATTTACTTAAAGGTGAGATAAATATCAATTAAAAGTATTCTAAATCAAGGGATCTATCCTTTCCTACGAGCATGTCCCCAACATGTGACAACCCTCTCCTTTACTTGGCATGCTGACCACCTACCAGCAGGACTAGAACATAGCTGTGTGCCAAGCAGCTGTCAGCTCTTGTTTATTGTTTCTTTTTTCTTCCTACTCTTCCCACTTTTCTTAAATGTCTTCTAATTTTCTCACATATTCTGCAACAGACATCAGCCTTAAGAAGCTACTGTGCAATTGTTCTGAAAAACATGAATCTGCCCTGTTTGAATTAGCTTTTAAAAGTGTTTCTTTAAAAAAAAAAAGGAAGAAAGTTGACCTAATTGAAGTTGCAAAATGCAGAATCTGGTTTAAATTGTTGGATAAATCATTTCAGTATAAATGGGGCACTGATGATGGGGTTATGCCTAAGCCAGACTTGTGGCTTCTTGAATTTTTCTTTAGTTTTCTGTTCTAGCCACAGAAATAATACACAAGCTTAAAGAGGTCTCTCAAAGGGTGTGGTGCAAAGACTTTGAGACCTTTTATTCTAGATGGACACACAAACAGATAAGCTTCTATTTAGAGTCATTAGAATAAGTAGCTAATTAAAGGCTTCTTGGCACCTAAGTGCTGGGAATGGCCTGAAAAGCCTCCGCTGTCCACAAGCCTGAAGTCCTGCCAACATGAACAGTCTACACAATATTTGATGTGAGGAAAGCAGTCACACCGAATTTTAGTTTTTAGATCTGAGAAATATAACTAGATGTTAAACAAGAATGAATATCCATACTTCATCTACCCTGTGTAGATGAAGTGTATATCTTAGCTTTAAAATTTTCATCCAGTCTTGCTGTAACTTGTATTTTTAATTCAGTAATAGTTTGAGTTTGGAATTTGATAGCAATTTTAATTCATACATGATATAGGCATTTATAATTTAGGAGAAAAATGGCAATATCTAGCTTTAAATTCAAGACTCCTTACATGATTTCCTTTTAAGTGACATCAGATAGACTTGGCCAGAAACTAGGCAATGGTCTTCTTAGAGTTGCTGATTACCTGTCCCATGTACTGCGATTCAAGAAGAGCCATAAAACTTGAAGTTTTACTGATTCGACTCTGATTCCAAATGCAAATTTTATGGTCAAAGGTAAAGAGCTAAATCACAAATGTTGGATATCCCATTGTGATGATGACTTAATGGTTCGCTGAGTTTACTTTTGCAGGCCCTATATCTGCCTGGTATTCCCAGTGGCTTAACTTCTGCTCCAGGGCTAGGCCAAATCTTTCCTATACCTAATGACACCGAGTGGGCCTGACCATGAGAGAGAAGAAAAGCAATAGGAAAGAAATCCTTTCCCTTCTTTGTCTGAATTAACTTTAATATTTTCAGTTAGCAGGAAATATTTTCCCACAAAGGATTGAACATTTCCTAACTGCAAATGATCTTTCTCGTGAAACCTAGATCTGGATGAAAAGTTTCCATAAGAAATGAAACATGCGAGGAAATAGAATTTCTGCCTGGGGTCGGGTGTGGGAGGGAGATGTCTGTTACTCCTGAACACCCTTTCCCCCACAAAAAGGGTGAGCCATCCCAAGTACAGACTGGTGCACAGTAGTTATTCTCCCAAAATTCATTTGGAAGCCTTAACTTTCAAGTTGATAGTATTAAAAGGCAGGGCCTTTAAATGGTGCTTAGAGCAGGTTTAGAGCTCTCAGAAAAGAAAGCCCAGAGTTTGTTCATTTGCTTCCTCGTGTGAAGACACAGTATGAATATATTGCCCACAATCAAGAAAGCCAGCTTCTACCAGATGTGGAATCCATCAGCAAGAGGACTAGGTATTACCCCTTCTCACTGCCACACTATGCAAAATAAATTTCTGCTGGACATATGCCACTCTGATGATGGCATTTTGGTTATAGCACCTTAAAAATAATGAAACAGTACTTGAAAAGAAAACATCAGTCTCTAGAGAAGTCAACCAGAGCTTTGGTATGGAGCTATTCTTTGCCACTGAGTGATAGTGGAAAATGTCTATCAGAGACAAGCACTCTTGTCTTTCTTGAAAGAGCATCAAGTTGCTGATGACAAAGTGTACAAAAAGGGCAGGCAAAAAAAATAGATTCATAGAAACCAGGTGGCAGGAGGCAATATTGCTGCATGGGACCAATAATATCTTGTGAAGCCCGATACTACTTACATGCAGAGATACTGATCACTGACAAGGTAAATGGATGCAGCAATGAGAACTGGATAGTACCCCAATCCATCCCAGCCTGATATACTCCCCTTCTCACCATCCTACAATTGGTGTGCCAGCAAATAGAAGACACTAAGTACTAGATCACTAGAATTTATTTTAATAGTAATTAGTTGCAAAAACTTGTTGTCTTACATATGCTTTCTTCCCATAGACATTTAATGTCTTTGCTCACCATTGGTGGTTTCTGCAACATATGAGTTATTTAATTTTTTAAATAAAGAGATAGCCCATGGTTGTGGTTAAGTTCATGGACTCTTGAATCTGATACCTATGAATTCAGATAAACAGTTATTAACATGATGGGTAAAACTCAGTGGTAGAGTTATATATTATTGTTTAACATCTTGTCTATTTGTGAATAATTGCCAAAAATAAGTGGTCATAATAACAATATCAACATCATATAACACATTGTCATAATTAAATGTTCTAATATGCACAAGAGGCTTAATATAGCAAATGTAAGCTCATATGTCAACAATATATGACTCTCTTTCTCTCCACATCCTTACCAGCATTTGATGTTTGTATTCTTGACAATGGATAATTTTACTAAAGTGATGTGGAAATCTCAATATTGTTTTGATTTGTGTTTCTTTAATGGCCAGTGATAGTAAGTATTCACTATGTGTGGCCACTTTTACTTCTGAGAAATCTCTATTTAACTCCTTTGCCCAGTTATTAATTGGGTTTAATTCTTTGGGGGCTTAGTTTCTTCAGCTCCTTGTTTACTCTGGGCATTAGTCCCTTGTCAGATGGCAAAGATTTCTCTTTTTGTAGGCTCTCTTTGGTTTAACAACGGTGTCTTTCTCTGTGCAGAAATTTTAGCAAAGTAAGTCAGGCTCAGAGGGACAATGCCCCATTATTTGTAGAAGTTCAGTCTGAATTATAAACATATATGAAAACATATACAGGCTCATATGCATATATACATAAACACAGTGTCTAAAGTATGGCATATGCAGGGGAGATTTACAATGGCTTAACTTCCTTGAACAACAAAAATGATGGTTTAACAAAATAAATACTAGGAAGCTGAAATATATGTTATCGGGAGAGGGGAAAAATAAAAGAGGAGTCACAGATGAATGGAGAGAAAAAGCATGAGCAAATAGAGTGATAATATTCAGTGCACACCTGTGAAGATGGTAGTGTAGAGCTTAAGGAGATGGATGGGGTTAGGAACAGTGTGGGAGAATGATGGAAAGGATAACACTGATCCAGACATATTATACTCCTTAATTGATATGTTTGATTGAAATCCCTTTGTACAGCTCTTCCAGGATATACTTTTTAGAAATTTAAAGAATAAAATGGGCTAGCTCTTTATGTTGTATCAAATTCATCTTATTTCATGTGTATCTTTTTGCTTTACTTACCAGCAACAAGTAAACAAGTGTAGAACTATGTTGAGCAATAGCCGAAGTGACCATTAATTGGTAGCAAGTGCAAAGCTATAGTGGGAAGTTAGATCTAGTCCCTAGTAGAACTTCAAGAAAGTTATCATTAAGAACATAATTTACCATATAATCTTTAGAAGCCCATAATCAGCAAAAAGTGTAGCAGAATGGAATTATATTTGGTACAAACAGAAAATGACTTACGTAACTCAAATTAGACTCATATTTATCAATAAAATAAATCTGCATTTTGAAAATGTACAGTGTAACAATTCCAAGTACTATATTAAGTATTTAAAAAGAAAGCATACAAGGATGCATAGTACAATTGTGACCATAAGTAAATTTTTTTCTCCGTGAGGAATGAAGCAAGGATTAAAACTCTGATAACTAGAGCCAGGAGTGTGGCCTAGTAGTACAGAGCTTGCCTATCATGAACAAAGCCCTGGGTTCAATTCTTCGATACCACCTACATAGAAAAAGCTGTAAGTGGTAGCTCAACTGGCAGAGTGCTAGTCTTGAACAAAAGAAGCTCAAGGAGAGTGCACAGATCCTGAATTCAAGCCCAGATCTGGCAAAACAACAACAACAAAAAAAAACCCTGACAACTAAACACTACTTTCAATGTGATTGATGACACAAATTATAACACTATGATATTCTTTGTTTATACATAATGGGATAAGTGGTAACAGATTTGGGGAAAACACCTAAATTAGTGTGACTTTGGTGTAAATTTAATTCAATGTCTCTGAAGCTGTTATGTAGTAAAAAATAGGTAATAAGCAAAATGAACTTCAAGATAGGAAAACACAAGATTTATACTTGTCAGCGTTGTTTTCAATGTATTATATGAAGGCATATCCCCTGTTATTGTTGTCTCTAACTCTGGTACCTGGTGCATTGTATATATATATTTCCTTATATGAATCAGGGAAGGGAAAGGAAAAAACAAGATGACGTGACAAAGGACAAAGGGTGTACCGATGTAACAGAACAATATGTTGGAAATGAACTTTACAACCAGGAAGGGGATTAAAGGAGGGAAAGTGGGAGAAAATCATGGGAAGGGTTTAAGTAATGTATTCACTACCTCATGAATGTAACTATCACCCCATTAAAAATAATAATAAAAGAATATAATTTTCAAAAATAAGCCAGAAAAATTACAAAGAGGGATATTTGTCTGCCTGTCTCTCTGTCTATCCTGTTAGATTGCAAAGTGGTAGGCTCAATAAACATTAGCTCTCTTCTCTCCACTTTTCTTCTTTATATGCTCCTGTTTCAATGCTCACATATCTGCAATTCTTCTGAAAATACTTGTTCTGGTGTTCAATATATTTCTCTCAATTGACAGTTGTAGAGGCTACAATATGGAGTATCTGCTATTATAAAGTAATTTCTTAAAATTTTCACATGAAATCATAAGGGGAATTAATGTGTGTGAATGGACATATATGGGTATATGTGTATGTTAATTGTTCAGAGTTCAATGGATGTATAAGTAAGCATGCCCAAATGGAGACTAAATGTAGTTAATCCTTATCTCGGAAGAGCAAATGGGAAAGGGAATTACTTATATTTAATTTTTATTTATTTGCTTATTTTTTGTGGGTCATGGGGCTTGAATTCTGGGCCTGGGTGCTGTCCCTGAGGTCTTCAGCACTATGATACTGCCTTATCCTCTGAACCTAGGCGTTGTCTTGGAGCTCTTCAATTCAAGGCTGCTGCCCTACCCCTGAACCACAGCCCCATTCCCATTTTCTAGTGATTAATTGGAGGTAAAAGTCTCACTGTCTTTAATGCCCAGGTGGTTTTGAACTGTGATCCTCAGAGTTCAGCCTCCTGAGTAGCTAGGATTACAGGACTGAGCCACCACTCCTCGTGGGAATTACTTACATTTATTTGAGGGATAAAATAAAGAGGCCGGGAGTTTGGCCTAGTGGTAGAGTGCTTGCCTAGCACGCACCAAGACCCGGTTCTATCCTCGGTACCATATTACATAGAAAAAAGCCTCAAGTGGTGCTGAGGCTCAAGTGGTAGAGCTGTAGCCTTGAGAAAGTCCAAGGACAGTGCTTAGGCCCTGAGCGCAAGCCCAGGACTGGTTAAAAAATAAATAAATATATATATATATATATATATATATATATATATATATATAGTTAGAGATGTGTGAGCCCATACATGTGTGTGCAGGTGTGTTTGTGGTAGAGGGATAAATAGTAACAGACAAAAGTCTCCTTTCACTCTTCGCACCAGATGTAAACATTTAGTTTTCTCTTTCCCTCGTATTTTTGTATAATCAATTCCAATCCTATATTTAGACTATTATGCTAATACATTCATAGCTGTGACACAAACTGAATTCCATCATCTTTGCTTGCTGGCCAAATGTTGACTTCCAAACTCAGGATGCCTAGAGTAGAACCCTTTGTGTTCCTCAGTAAACAAATTGCCCTGACGTTGAAAATTTAGAGGCTTCAGTCAGAAGTTAATTTCAGTTTGTGCAGCCCAACACCCTGTAAACTGAAATATAATGTGGCCCATAATAATATGAGAATAGATCATCTAACATTTCAAATTGAAGAGCTCATAACTGTACCATTTTGCATAAAAAAGGGTGTTTTCTCACAAGAAAACCCTGTCTTCCACATTCAGTTTCGAATTTACCTTAGTTTGACTTAGGACTTTTCAACTTAACATAGTTTGTGAACAGCATATATTAAGAAAAATGCTTTTGAATGTTGTGTGTTACCATGTTTGCATTGATAGGGCTGTGCAATGAACTATGGTTCCCAGTTTATCACACCACCATAAGAATGACTAACCAACGCTGAAATGTACTGTGTGGCTAAACTAGGATGCTTGATAAGTTAGGTATCTTCAATTAATTCTTTATTTACCATGTTTTCAATTTATCATGAATCATCATACCAGATCTAAGTATAAGACAACATGGTTATGAAATGGGCTTGGAGTCCAAAAGAAAGTCCTAACGTAACAAATTGCTTGGTATAAGCAGCTTAAGTTCCTCATAGTTCTTTGCTTAACCAATGTATTTCTAGTGCTGAATGAAGGACGTTATACACAAAATATTATATACTGAATGATTCCTTTCTTTAAAGTTGACAAAAGACCAATCAACCCATTGAACTACAAGCTGAGATAGAGTGTACCTTCATGGGAGACATAAGAGACAGGAAATAGAAGAAATGAAGTCTTGCATGGTGATGCTTCATTTATTGATACAGAAACTTGGTGCATGGATGACTTAGCTGTCCTAAAATTTGTTGAGCTGCATTATCTTGTGCAGTTTTCTATACAAAGAGTACTCTTAATATGCATGGATTTTCATTAGGAAAATTTTGAAAATGTAATGGTTAAATGGAAAAAAATTAGGAAAAAAAATTACTCACAATTCGGAAACTTGGGAAAATAGCTGCAAGCACTTTAGGGTAGAGGCTTCCCACATCATCATCCATATCTAAAATTTTATAACTTATTTAACTAACAAAAAGGTTATAAACAATTTATATGAGAATATATTTTTAACATGAGACATGAATATGCCACAGTTTTCTTAATCCGGTATTTTAACTATTAATTTTTAATAGCCATTAAATATTATGACCATAAACTTCCCGTATATCATAGAATTTGACCAAGATAAATTCCTTTAAGTAAGAATATTTTTGGTTTTAATATTTTTTTCCACTTTCAAGATCTGTATTTATTTCTCTTTGATTCTCACATATGGATGTGCATGTTTTGTAAGTGAAAGTCATTTCTTTATTAATTGAATTTTATTGTCAAGGTGATGTACAGTGGGGTTACAGTTACATAAGTAAGGTAATTAGTACATTTCTTGTTGAACATTGTTGTCCTCCTACCTCTTTTTTCTCCCACTTTCCATCCTCCCTACTCCCCTCACACCCCGCTCAGTTGTAAAGATCATTTTTACCATATTGTCTTCTGAGTATCGCTAATGCTTTGGTTCCCTTTGCCCATGGTCTCATCACTTTGTTATGTCCTTTCCCTTCCCCAGTTCAGATAAATGTATATGTGAGACACAGGGTACCAAAATCAAATATGGAGACAACAGGGGATAAACCAAAGGAGAAAAAAAATGAAAACAAAAAGAAATAACTTCACACAGTATATTAAAAATAACAACAAAAGGGGCTGGGAGTTTGGTCTAGTGGTACAGTGCTTGCCTACCATGCATGAAGACCCAGGTTCAATTCCTTGGTACCACATACATAGTAAAAAGCCAGAAGTGGTGCTGAGGCTCACCCCCTGGTAGAGCTCTAGCCTTGAGAAAGTCCAAGGAAAGTGCTCAGGCCCTGAGCTCAAGCCCAGGACTGGCAAATAAATAAATAAATAAATAAATAAATAACAGTATATCTTGGTTTCCATATCTTGGTGATCATTTTGCTTAGCAGCAATTTATCTGGTCATATGTACATAGAGAGCTCTTGAACCACTGTGATCCTCTTCTAAGTCTATCCTAGACATACTCTAATTATTATAAATTAGGGAAACCATGGAGCCTATGTTTCTTTGTGTATGGATAATTTCACCTGATATGATTTTTTAAGTCTTTCCATTTCCTTATGAATGGGCAATGTCCTACTTTTTGATGGAAGCATAAAATTCAGTTATGTATATCTACCACATTTTCTTGACTGGAAAGCCTTTTTACATGTTTTCCTTTCTTGAGATTAAGCCTTGCCTCATGTTGTTAGCTATCTTTGCTTTTCAAAATGCCTCTTCGTGACCCCGCTCCACTCCATCTCCCATTAGAGCATTCCATTTCACTCAGACACCTCAGCTTTGGACAATCTGAATTCAGTATTTCATTGGAACTGAAACTTCAACGCTAATGGCTTTAAGAACTTAATTCCTTTTCCTCCATTTACTCTTGGCATTTGGTCTGTTTGTGTTTCTGTTTTGAGTCTTCCAGCCTTGTTTTGGAGTTGAAAATCTTCTCACAATCAAATGTACACAGAATAAAACAGCAGCCCTCTATGGTGAGGGAGGGGGAGACGATCATTCAAGTCCATTTGAAATCCCACCACCAAGCCCCCACAATCACTACACATATCCACAATAAATAAGAATAAAAATAGTTGACTCGAATGTTGTAGCACCGTATAATTTTAGCACCCAAAGCTCTTTCTAGTGTATACATCTGGATAATGGGTGATCTTTGTCATTTCTAAATCTATAAAAGCCTGTGAAAGATAAACAATTATACTTTTGATTTCTTCCTCTACCATTGTATCCAGAGGGATGAAACACAACAAAACTATATTTTCAACCAAACACAGATTGGTTGCTATTTCCTCCTGGCAGGCACTGCTCTTCCTGCACGGCAGTTGTGAGATGCGTGTTGTGTGGTGGGTGTTTCTGTCCTATCTGCCTGTCTCTGTGAGACAGGGCGTTCAGGTTTTGCAGTGCGGAGTGTGGTCACTGACCAAGGCCATACAGGGACAGGCTCAGCCCCAGGGAACATCGCAAGAGGCAGATGTCTTTGAGTTTCATGCTTTCTTTTAGTGCGCCTGGCGGCAAGTTTCTTCTTCCTGTTGATTCTGAATCTGTGCCTTTATTCCCCTTTTCTTTTGCTTACCACACTGGTTTTCTCCCTGATGTCATTGGAGGTGTGCTTGGAGAACAATGTGCCAGGCTTGTAGGGCTTCCGAGGGCAATGGAAATGGCAAGCCTATGGCAGGCATCCCGTCTGTTTTCTCATCGGAAAGCAGCCTATCGAGAAAGCTGAACTGGCCATAGTGCCGGGCGAAGACAGGCAGGGTTCAGGCATAGTCCCTGTTTCCCAGGCCCTGGTTGTGCAGAAGTGGGACTTTGTGAAGAGGGGGCACACTGAGAGGGAGGGAAACAGAGAGGGAGGGAGGAATGAAGCAGATGCTCCTGGCTTTAGAAGGAAAGCGGCTCTCATCAGAGTTCAGCAGGCTCGCAGACAATCCACAGCTTTGGAGAGACAAACAAAAAAACCAGTCTCTTAGTCTGGTGCATAAATGTAAGAGGCTTGTCTTAAGTGTTGTGTGCAGGACTTTAGCGGACCAAAAATGGTATGCAGAGTTAAAGTGAGGCATTGTTTAGGTTTTAATGAAGGCAAGCAATTTTTAACAACAGAAGTTCTGTTGCTGAACCCTCCTCCTCCCTCCCCATCCCACCCCCGCCCCCCGGTCTCCCCCACATTCAGTTCCTCTGCCCCTGCACCTGCTTCCATTTTTTGGCTTCTTGGCACTGATGTTCCCAGAGACATCAGCTGGCAGTGGCAAACTGCTAAAAGCTCCCCTGCAACGCAGCTCGGCAAATGCCAGGCATTTATCCACTGGTGCATGCCAGCTTAACGTAAGGTCTCCTTTCTCCCTCCAGCCTCAATCCCCTCAGCCACCCAGTTTTAAGAACAAATGACAGTAAACCATCCAGACCAAGCACTGGTCTGGCCCTTGAGTATCCATTAAGTGTGCCTGCATCTATTTTGTCTCATCTTTTGGCTGTGATTATAATATTTTGATCCAAAGGGTGGCTGTAGAAAAATTCGATGACAATACTATTTATTCCATTCTAAAAAAAAAAAAAAAAGCGGTGGATGGGAAGCTATTGGCCACAGGCTCATTTCTCTCTTCTCAGCAGATGGTGGGAGAGTTTCTTGAGTTTCTCTTTGACTTGAAAACAGCCTTTTTGTTTTGGTTGCTTATTGAGAACAAGCTTACCCCAAATTCATTGAATAAAGACATCCACTTTTCAGTTTAAACTAAGCCCCAAGAGATAAATACTGACTTAGAATTTGGGGGCCTGATGGGCAGTCTGGAAAGGCAAAAGGGCCATTGGAAGTTAAGGATTCAGCACAAGACTTTGCAGTTTCAAAAGCAGTGGCTTTAAGTTCCCATTCACCACAGCAATTTAGGCTGTATACTGAGAAAGTGTGAGAAATCTGTGAGAAATTCGACATATATTTATTTTTCTTGGAAATTAGAGAATATCTTCACAGTGTATACTCCGAAGGGCTTTTGTTTTGTTTTGTTGTGTTTTTAATGATCTAAACCATCTGCGGAGCTGATAAAGGATGTGATTTTCACAAGCTGAGCTAGCAAAGCCTATTGCTAAATCTCAAACCTTTACCCAGCCTACAGATAAAACCAGAGTGGGAGAGCTGCTCTTCCAGCACTGAAATACTTAGATTCCATGAATGCCAAATTCTGTAGTATCTGGGTGGTAAGAAAAATAGAGAATTGACTGAGGGAGCTTAGCCTAAGGATCCAGGAATGGATGTAACTAATTGTTGTTGATGCACGGAAGTCACAAATTTCCAGAAAATCTACTTGGAACTCAAGGCAGTGTCCTATTTTATCTAATATCTTTGATGGCTTTAATTATTATTATTTGAGCCAGGGACAGGAATTAGCACTTGCAATTATTTCTTAATGGTTTATTTTCAAATCTGGATCAACAAAACCTAATCTTACTAGGGAGAGTAGGTTTCCACATAAGAAACACTGCTAGAAGTGCATTAATTGAAATGGTGATCTTGCGATGAGCATGGTTTTCTATCAGAATATATGTAAACTGTTTTGTTTTGTTTAATGGTTTCTGGATTTTATTTTGACAAATTTCTAGTTATGCTCCCCAATATTTTTGTTGAATCTTTGGTTAAACCAGGTGAATTGGACAGAGAATATAAGAAACATCATTCCCAGGAATCTATTATATACTGTCCATATGATTATGTCACGGTTTTGACTTAACCCTCTCTTCCCCCTGACTTACTTTCATTTTTTTTCAACTATAAATTGCCAACTATGAAGCTGAAATTTAACCCTTTGAATTCAAATGCATGGGCATATGTTAAAGTTTTCCCACAGTGTGAATAAACATGTATATCATTCCCAAGGCTTAGTCATCATTTCCTATTGCCTACAAGAACTCTGTATTGCGGAATCAGTTAACCACATGTTGCTCCTACTTCACTTAAACTTGTGTCAGAAAGATCCTTTCATTATTTCTTCTAAGATGATTTTAAAAGTGAAGAATTCAACGAAATAGTCAGAGATGTTACCCTTTTACTAAATGGAAAGTTAGTCCAAAAAAACAAGGAAAAAAGTTATGCAAAGCAAATCCAGGAAGCTGGATTTTGTGATAACTGTTACAAGGAGTAGAAAAGAATCATATAGTAATAAAATTTAAACAATGGGGAAGACATTTAACAATACTGTTTATTTCATGTCCATTTTCTTATTTCACAAGGCCAGAAAACTGTATTATCTATCTGTAAGCTGACTATAGTCCTAATGTGTTTATACTCTTAGAAGAAAAAGAATCATATGACTTTAGACCATAGAACAACAAAGTAGAACCCTCCTTTCAAGGCCAAGACCAAAGCCCTTCTGAAACTTGGCCTTCTCATCTGAAAAATGGGAATGAAATTATATCAATTCTTGCCAAATCTTGGGCTTATTGTAGAAAACAAAGTAAATAATCCTTTTAAACTTTGGATTACTATACAAATATTCATTATTATAACTATTGTTTGGGCTAGAAAGTTCTGTAATCCACACAGGGCTATATGAGTGTCAGTTATATTAATTATTATTTACATTAGAATTGTGTTGGCAATGCTCTCCCAAATTTGGCCTTCTCATTCAGAGAATGACACTATCCAAATAGTTGCATGAGTTTTGACACATCCCTTTGTGACACTTCTCATAATCTATCCCCAATTCCATTGCTTGTGTTTCTTTTTTTAATTTCTTCAGGATGAAAGACAGTTAGATAACTGTTACACATCATTCTGATTTATTCATAGTAGTTCTTTTCTTTTTTTTTTTTGTTTTTTTGGTCAGTTGTGGGGCTTGAACTCTGGGATTGGGTGCAGTCTCTGAGCTTTTCAGCTAAAGGCTATTGTTCTAACACTGGAGCTACACCTCCACTTCTGGTTTTCTGGTGGTTAATTGGAGAAAAGAGTCTCAAGGACTGTAGTGCCTGGGCTGGCTCTGAACTACAATCCTCAGATCTCAGTCTCCTGAGTAGCTAGGATTATAGGTTTGAGACAATGACACCCAGCTTTATTTAAAGTTCTTACTTAATTCAGTGTTTGAATGAAGACATTTAATTTACATCTTATAGGTGAATTATTCATACCCCACCTTAGTCTAAAAAAAGGTTTAGGGGATCAAAAGTAAATGTGAGATGTAAAGAAAAACAAATGGCTTCCTAAAGTAAAACCAAGACTGAGGCTAATACAAAGATAAAACCTCGAGTCCTGTCTAGGGATGAGTGCAAATTTTGCAGGAAATCTCATCAGGCATAAAGTTTTGTGTTTTTGAGATGAAAACAAAAATACTAAAATATTGTCTAAGAAAGACACATGCATTCTGCATATAAAGTTTCAAAGATATCTTCCTAAAAAAATGTAGTGAACAATGTTCCCAATAGTATCTTCATAGGACATCAGCAGCATTGCAGAGGGCTATTCCTTTACAGAGCCTTGGAAAGTAAGTAGATGAGAAAGTAATTTCTAAGAATGACTGAAGATGCTTCATTTTGGAGAGAAGGAGGGGTAACTGAACCAAAACAAATATTTAGATATGTCATATTTTGGAAGACTAATAGTGTTACTTAACCTTAATTGAAATAATATTTTGGGACTCAACCTGAAAACCATTTTATTTCTGAGTGACAAAATAAACCAAGGGAATCCTGTTGTTAAGGACAGCCATCTTGATTTTTCCTGTGATCAAGTTTCTTATGTACTTGTATTTGTCACATACAGTTAAGCACATTTTAATGTCCAATCATTTACACAAAAATATTCAGTCAGAAAATATTCCTCAAGGATAATAATTTAGGCTATTTTCAAAGTATGCCTTGGTAGTAGGAGAAAATAAAAACACATGGTAATTGGCATGGAACTCAAAAAAGCTAGAGAGGCAAGATGACTTCATACATTAGTAACACAATGCTAAAATATGACATAGCATATTGTAAGTACTAAATGCACAATATTTACAAATGAAGCAGCAAAATTGCCAGAAGATTAAAAATAACCTAAAAACATAATGCTCAGTGGACTCCAGTGATACCCACCTTTAAACCTCATTACTCGGGAAGCTGAGATTGGAGGATCGTGGCTTGGAGCCAGACTGGGCAGACAAACCCGAGACTCTTATCTACAAGTAACCACCAAAAAGCCAGAGGTGGAACTGTGGTTCAAATGGCAGAGTGATGGCCTTGAGTACAAAAGCCTAGGGACAGCTCCCCAAATCTGAGGCAAAACCCCAGGACTGGCATGAAGGAAGAGGAAGAGGAGGAAGAGGAGGAGGAGGAAGAGGAAGAGGAGGAAGAGGAGGAGGAGGAGGAGGAAGGGGAGGAGGAGGAGGAGGAATGGAAGGAGGAGGAAGAGGAGGAGGAGGAGGAGGAGGAGGAGGAGGAGGAGGAGGAGGAGGAGGAGGAAGGGGAGGAGGAGAACAGTAGCAGCAGTGAACAAGGCATTATTATTAACAGAATTGCCAACACACACACACACACACACACACACACACACACACACTGAAAAGTGTTCACGGGAAATTTGAAACTTTCAAAAATAAACAGAATCAGATAAGAAAAAGAAATATTTATTTTCATAATCAAACATCTTCCTATATATATACATATATATATATTCCTTCAAAAGCTTAAGCATTAATATAGAATGAAAAGCTGAACAGTAAAATTATTGAATTAAGGAAAGGACAGATGCCCAATTTTGACAACAGTCTAACAAGAGAAGACAGAAAAGTATCAATCTTCATGCATTTTTTTCCTTTTCTCATCTTCCTTTAATTACTTAGAACTATTTGCATTGCCTGATAGAGAATGTGGATTGTGGTAGAGGAATGCATGTGTGAAGACACATTTCATGCTCACCTTTGGTTTCTCTACCATGCTCTAGAGAAAAGGCCTAGATAAGAGCAGCACATGGATGGAAAGAGAATAGAAAGAGTGGCTGATGGCAAATAAGGTGGCTCATGCCTGTAATCCTTGCAACTTTAGGAGACTGAGATCTGAGGAGTGAGGTTCAAAGCCAGCTTGGGTACTACAAAGCTGAGAGACTCTTATCTGCAATTAATCATTAAAAAAAAAAAGGGGGAGTGGGGCTGTAGCTCAAGGGTAGGGCTGTAGCCTTGAATTGAAGGGCTCAGGAACTGTATCCAAGCCCAGAGTTCAAGCCCCATGACCCACAAAAAAGAAAGAAAGAAAGAAAGAAAGAAAGAAAGAAAGAAAGAAAGAAAGAAAGAAAGAAAGAGAGAGAGAGAAAGAAAAAAAGAAAGAGAAAAAGAAAAAGAAAAAAAAAGAAAGAGGGGCTGAAAATCATCACCTTTCCCATGGTGTTCCTATGAGATGCACAATGAAGATGATGGAATCCACTGTGATAGCTGAATAGTGTTCTCTCTTAGGGTACAGAGAAGTAATGGAGCTATGCCCTCAGGGTGGGGAGGAAAAGAAGTTCAAATCTGTTTAGTGACATGAGAGGGAAGACTTACAAGAGCAAGCATTGGAGTTGAGTGTTTCTGAGTATAATTTTCCAGAGTATAGGAGGACACGTGGTATGAATGTAGATAGAAAGAAGGCAGACTAACCTGAACAGAATTATCATTGAGGTGTCTCATTTCCCTGGCTTTCTCATCACAGAGGGAAACATGTAGAAGCATTTCCTTATCCTGGGAATCTATAGCCTGCAATAGATGATTCTCCATAGCTCTCTTGAGCATTTTATAATTTAGCAGCCTGTGTTTCATAGTTTGCCAGTTGTGAAACCTCACTTAGCACGTGGTTAGAATTTCAAGGATGAGGCAGTTTGAGTTCTTGGCTGTTTTCTCCCCTAAAGAAAATCACTAAGGAACCAAAACTTTTTTTTTTTTTGGCCAGTCCTGGGCTTGAGCTCAGGGCCTGAGCACTGTCCTTGGATTTTCTCAAGGCTAGAGCTCTACCACTTGAGCCTCAGCACCACTTCCAGCTTTTTTTGCTATGTATGTGGTACCGAGGAATCGAACCCGGGTCTTCGTGCATGCCAGGCAAGCACTTTAACCACTAGGCCAAACTCCCGGCCTTGGAACCAAAACTTTTGCTTCTTATTATTAGGCATTATAAAACAAATTTCAGGACAAATTTATTGCTTTACTTAAGTATTTTAAGGGGTCATTGATAATATCCTTTCAATGCACAGCTTTTACTTTTTTTTTTCCTGACTTGGGGCTTGAACTCAGGGCCTGGGTGCTGTTCCTGAAATTCTTTTGCTTAAGGCACAGGCTCTACCACTTGAGTCACAAGCACCACTTCTGGCTTTTTTTGCCTGGTTTATTGGAGATAAGAGTCTCATAGGCTGGCTTACTGGCTAGCTTTGAAGCACAATCCTCAGATCTCAGCCTTCTAAGTAGTGACAAAGAGTGAACCAACGCAACAGTGATACTCACTAGACACTATGTTGGCAATAAACTTTACAACTTGGGATGGGGTGGAGGGAAGTGTGGGGAAGCAGGAGAAAATGAGGGATCAAAAAGAAACGCACTCATTGCCTTACTTCTGTAACTGTAATGCCTTCTATAACTGTAATACAATAAAAATTTCAAAAAGGAAGGAAAAATATGGACTCTTCCTCCCCCCCTGCAGTGTTGAGTCATTTTTGTATCCTCAAAAGAGTTTTCACTCATTTAAAGAGAACCATATTAATTCTCATCACTCTATGAGACATCTGTAATAGGCCACCAGATTATTTTGCACACGTGACTCAATCCTCAGTCCTTCAAGTGTGCTATCTTATCTTGAGTTCCTTGGTATATTTTTTCTCTTACTTGTCACACATGTCAGCCCTCACATATCAGCAAATGGTGAACTTACTGCTAAAGGTCATTAATATAACAAAAATTATTAGCAAATTAATGAACTAAAAATCTATTTGCATTTTCTGTCACTTATAATCCTGCATTTATGGAACTGAAAGCTTGTTTTTTTCTTTTTGTTTTCTTTTGTTGGTCATGGAGCTTGAACTCTGAGCCTCGGCACTGTGTCTGAGCTCTTCAGCTCTACCCCTTGAGCCATGCCACCATTTCCGGTTTTCTGGTGATTAATTGGAGATGAGAGACTCACAGACTTTCATCCCAGGCTGGATTTGTCCATGGAACCTCAGAGATCTCAGCCTCTTGTGTAGCTAGGATTACAGGTGTGAACCACTAGAGCCTGGCTTAGTTTTTCTATTTTATGTTGTCTGGTTGGCTGTCACAAGATGATGGTTCTACAATTCTTTTCATAAAGTCACATTCCTACAAGATTTTATTAAACAAAGAAATTGTTGCTCTTGTGGATAGCCAATTCAAAAGGCCTCTACTTTGCAAATTTCCCTCAAGTCCCTGTTTGCTAATGGTCTGAAAAAATTATTTGAGCACTGTGAGCCTCAGTTTACCTATCCATAACTGGAGTATTCATACCTACCACAAAGAGTTATTATAGTTACTCTAGATGTCACTAGACAATACATGGCATAGACAACTTGTGTCTTCTCTTCCATCTCTTTCTCCTGTGTGTCCTGAGTAATGGATTCTCCCTCACAAAAGATGCTACACTCAGTTAGATTTAAGCCCTAAAACTCAAAGCATTCCACTTTAGTTACCAGCTAACATTTTCTATTTCTAAATTTCTGATCTCTTAAGACTAACTTGACTATTGAGTTACAAAGGTGTATATAAATGTGTTTTTCATTATTATTCTCTCTCTCTCTCTCTCTCTCTCTCTCTCTCTCTCTCTCTCTCTCTCTCTCTCTCTCCCCCCCCCCCCGCCTTCCCTACAGTAGATGGGAACAGCAATTAGATTAGAAGCAGCTGTAATTTGACCCCCAGGAGCAGTCAAGTCCCATCAGTGGAGCAGAACTGGACAGAGATGGTTCGGATGTTGCAATCAGCCTACATTTTCCCAGAGCAATCCTTTTGTATCAGGCAGAAATTCACTAGGAATCTGCCTTAAAGTTAACTGGGCAGAATATAGAGAGGACAGTCTTGCTATATGACATCTTCTTAGTTCCATCCATTGCAATAAATTACAAAATTAAGATACTGCCCCCTCCTCCCTCTCTAAAATTTCCTTAGCAAAAACTCAAATTGTAACAAGATGGTCACTTCTCATGCTAGCATCTGCCATGTTTCTGTGCGTGATAGTCTAATGACATGTGACTTCTGCTGACACTAGAAGTATCTGCTAAAAGACATTTCTGATTTGGTACTGGAATTGATGACTTAGAATTCTTCCACCTTCCTTTGTTGTCCTATTACCATGAAGTTATGGATATTATCTATGTCTACTTTAGCCATCTGTTCAATTTAACCCTAAATTCATATATTTTGTATAATAATAATGATTCTTAATTTTTATGTTTTATCATTATTCTAAGTGTGATATGCACACAGATTAGAGTTACATGAGTAGGTAATGAGTACATTTCTTTTGGGGCCATGTCACCCCTTTCCTCACTCTCTTCTAATCTTTTTCCTTCAATCTTTGCTGACCAATTATATAGTTCATTTTCAGTATAGTTCCTGGTGAATACCACTGCTCTACTTGTTCACACTTTGTCCTTCCATTTCTATTTTCCTCTCTTACCTTCCCAAAGATAGACAAACAAAGAAGACAAAAATGAAAAAGCCAACACCAAAAGAGAAGAAAAAAACAACTCTTGTTTCTATTTCTGGAGTTCATGTTTCAATTTTTCATACATAGCATTCTGGTTAACATAATATTTTGGAATATATAAAATATTTGACTATATGTAAGTTATTTTGATGTATATATCACTTTTTTAAGTTCCTTTGTTGTTTTGATAATAGCTAATCCTGATAAACAGTGGATATAAGTTGGTTTACCCAAATGAAAAATCATGGTAAATACAACATAACAATATTTCTTATCCCAGGTGTTTTCGAGAAGAAATTCATATAAATTCTTCCAGTCATTCTTACTGCTTCTTGCCCCAAGAACTTGTGTGAATTCTTTAAGGCCTAACTGCTCCCCTGGGAATTCAGCTTTCCTTGGTCTCATTTATTGCTCAGTGATAGACAATGGAAATGTCTATTTCTTCTAGGGTAATCCTCACCCCATAACTGCCAAGGTGGTTTTCCTGGAGATTTCTACTAGGGCACATTTACAGAACTCTATAGCCAGATATTTATGTAATTCCCAAAGTATGGCTCAGAGGGTAACCCTTGAGCCTTGCCTCCACTTCTTCCATCCCAATCTTGTCGCATAGTCACCTAAGGACTTGCTCGTGCTCGTGGTTTCAGCCATATGGAAAAGAGAAAGCCATACATAGTCTCACTGTATTGAAATCATATGACTTGCACAAGAGAAAAGAAATGAAAATCAGGGACATTTTTCCTCTAACCATCTTTCCCTTTAAGAGATATTGAAGTTACTGAGAGCGCGTGCACACACACACACACACACACACACACACACACACTCACACACACACACCACAGAACACTCCAAGTTCAAAAGGTCACTATTAATCTCTCTATACATATTTTATTTAACCTTCTGTAAATATTATCATTGCAAAGTGCTTTAGACAGGCTAATGCATTGTGATGTTTTGTTAATGGAAACCGAGACAATAATGCAGAAGGCAATCACAAAATGGGAAGAGGAGGAGGAGGCAGAAGAAGGAAGGAAGGAACATACTGAAGGCAGAACCCTAGTTGTCTGAGAGAGCTAAGACTGCAGGAAGCTGACTTCTTCATTAGCAGAACTTGGAACCCTGCCAGAAAATTCCAAAGAACAGTCCATGGGTACCCTCCTTTTCTCCTCCTACTCTGTCTGTTTCCCTTTCTTTCTCTTTCTTCTCCTCTCTTTTTCTTTTTCTCTCTCTTGCTAAAAAGAAAATACATGAAGTACATGATATTCTTTTCCCCACATGATAAGGCAATACTTACCATTAGAAAGTTGAATTATGTAAATGGCAAACCTCATTTAATTTTGGATAATCAGAAAGCAACTTTCCCATCTGCTGTACTTCTGAGCTCTGTAGTTTAGATGGCCCCCTGTTCTTTGATCTTGGTCCTCTCTAGTCTACACAATAGATAGCTCTAAAAGACAAGACATAGGTATCCATCTCAGCCCAGCACTGTGACTTTCTGGAGGCCTCGGAGGGTACCAGCTATGTGTTTTTTGGGTTTTGGTTAAGTTTAGTAAAGAGCAACACTGCTATGGTTCCAGTTGGTGGTGAGTGTTATTTTTTCCCTTTCTCGGTCCATTTGTTTTCCCTTGCCATTTTTCTGCTTTTGCTTTTCTTCCCTCTTTGCTCCTTTTGTTGTTGTTTGTTGTTGTTGTTGTTGTTATTGTTGTTGTGTTTCCCACAGTAGAAATCTGCCCCCAGGACTGAGTCCACACTGGCATCTGCTTACAGTGCAGGTGTGAGGGAGCCCTGCGGTGGTCGCCACAGCAACCCGCCACTCTAATCTGCTGAATATGAAAAGAAGAAACAGAAAGAGAAAAGCCATCCACCCCCTTCTGCTCTATCCAAGAGTCCAAAGAAGGGTACCGTCCCTAGGCATTCCTGATAATCTCCCAGCCATCGCCCAGGCAACAGTCACAAGGAACTGGCACAGCCTAGAGAGAAAGCAAGCCCTGTCTCCAGCTCCAGACTCCAGATCCTCTCTCTACTCCCACCCAGGGACTCCTCCGAATGGCCCCCAAACAGCCTTCCATCCACGTCTGGCCTCTGCCTCATAGCTTTGATCCACTCAGTGCATCACTGATACAAGAGAAATGAGAGCTTCCCAATAGAAAGGAGTTTATGAAGGTGTGTTTCTGTGCCCCTGTGTGGGCATGTGGGTTGATTGAAGTCTTCTACCCCTAGTTACCTTTCAGATGAACTGCATTCTGTGTCAAAAGAAGGAAGAGAGCAGAGACAAAGTCTCATCAAAGTTAGGGGTTTGGAAAAGCGGAGCAGGGCACCTCGCATTCCTTCAGCTGTGTGGCGTTGGGGAGGCTTTCAGAGCCCTTTGCTCTCTAGCCCCATATCCAACAGTGAAAGCTCTCATTTGTCTTACCAACATTATGTTGATGCAGCTGGGTTTGACACTGCTTACCTCAGCATTTTTTTTTTTTTTTTGGTTGAAAGACAGAAGGCTTCCTTGTGATTCCAGCCTTTTCCTATCAAATGACACTCAGCCATGGTTTGGGTGACTTATTTACTGGCACTGGACCAGTAAAAACAAAAATGAACATTCACAACTAATAAATCCTCAAGCTTAGATAGCTATAGCCACAGTGGTGGGAGTACATCAAAATGTTAGCCTGATACCAGCAGGCTACCAGGCAGGGTGGGGTGTAGTATGTCAGATGGAAGAAAGGGGATAAATCAAGGCAAGCAACAGATACATTTCTTATACTTCGAGATTTGAACTTTCAGAACTTGAACAGGGCACCAGTGACTCACTTGTAATCCCAGCTACTCAGGAGGCCGAGATCTGAGGATAGCAGTTGAAAACCAGCTCATGCCAGAGTCTGGGAGACTCATGTCTCCAATTAACCACTAACATAAAATCGAGAAGCAGAGCTGTAGGCCAAGTGGTTGAGCATGAGCCTTGAGCAAATAATAACAACAACAACATCAACAACAAAACAAAACAAACAAAAAAACACACAGGGACAGCGCTCAGAACTTGAATTCAAGTCACAAGTCCAGCACCAAACAAACATAACAACAATAAGATCAAACTGCTGAGCTTAAGTCCTGTCATGTGCTTTTTTCGGTCTTAGAAGCATCCATTCTATTTGAGTTGTTCAAGTGAGGAAGTTTAAGTTTACTAACTTCTTTTTTCCTTCTTGAGAATTAAACCACTTTACTCTTCCTCAAGATGGAAATGGCCAATGTAGATGGTAGGGACAGCAAAATCACAGCTTTCTCAGTGCACTGATACAAACTATTTTTATAGAGAACACGAGGTCAAGAATATTTAGCTAACAGAATTGTCATCCAGTTCCAGAAATTCTCTAAGGAACGTCCTCCCAGGCCCCTAAGTGAAAGTGAGTATATCGCTTTAGCACTGGTGTGATGATAATGTTTTTATTTATTTTGGAATTTATCTTTTGGATAAAATCACTTTTGTTTTCATTAGTATAAATCCAGAAAATCCAACCACAAAAACCACTGACTTTGGATAACATTTCCTTATTTTTCTCCCCCTGTGGCAATTTCTAATTTATTAAGGCTCTCTACTTTGTGTAATAACTAACTTTGTTGATCTCACTTTTATAGTTTAGTATTCTAACCTTTCACACAGAATTCAGTCTTTGGGGAGAAATATAGATTTAAAAAAGGGGGGGATTTAACCATAACCCAAATCTATAGTCTTTAGATTGCTATTTGACTATTTGGAAAGGTGACTATGATTGATTTACTCCTTTTAATTTTGGTTTGGTC
Organism: Megascapheus bottae; assembly: GCF_031878675.1. Lineage (NCBI taxonomy): Eukaryota > Metazoa > Chordata > Mammalia > Rodentia > Geomyidae > Megascapheus > Megascapheus bottae. The sequence continues at coordinate 43,986,683 of NC_143511.1, forward strand.
CCATGACTTTCAAAGAGACAGTGATGGAGGATACTTCCTTGATGACAAATTAAAGCACACCCACCCAATAGCGCCATCTATTTGTTATAATACAAAAAGAGACCCTAGTTTTATTCTGTTTATTTCTGTCCTCTTTTGGTTTGGTCTTGGTGGTGCCACTGTCACACAACTTAGCTCTGATATCATCTGATTATATCCAAAGTACCTTTGGAAGTAGATAGGATGAGCTACTTTTAAAGCAGCTGATTAAATGTTATCTTAAAAGTCATGAAGAGACCTGCATATCTATTATCTTGGAAGAGTCTTCAAATAACATTCCTTAAAATGTTTAAAATTAAAATGATTTAAGTGTTTCAAAATTAAAAATTACTGGAGTAAAATCAGATATGTGAAAATATATCTGGGCTAATTCTGCTATTTTAAAGTACTTAATTCTCCAAGACTGCTAGCAAGACAATGATTCCAAATTCTTTCATCAGTTCCCAGTCAGGTAATTTAATATTTATGTTATTTAATCCAGATATATTATTCTCTCTACCTCAGAGATGATATCTCTAGCCCCCATTGTCTCCAAGGAGAATCAAATATTGTCTGAGTAATGGTTTGAAAACTGGGAAAATAAGGCATTGTGTGCTCAAATAATCTTCAGTTTAATTCCTAGAATGCTTATTACAGTTCTTTTTATTCATTATGGCAGGATTTGGAGGATACTTAACCTGTATCAAATATTATCTTATGTTTTCAAAATTCAAAGGCCTTTTAGTTCAGATGGAAGAACATGAGCATAATAAATAATACTATTTTCATGTGCTTATTATGAATCAGGTACTCTTTTAGCACATTGCACATATTAATTAATTCAAACACTAAAAAAATCCTATAAGGCAAGTAACAGTATCTATCTAGAACTAAAGAAAACAAAGATTCAGAAGATTCAGTCGCTTGCCTCGAATCACATAATGCATTATTTTTAAATCAGTCTATGGAAAACACATATCCACTTCATGTTTGTAACCTACTGGGTCAGTAGCTTTCCAGACAGATAAGGGCAAGAAAATTTTTACTGAAAGAATTTAAAAGCATAAGACTAAGCTCTGACCCAGTCCCAACTGCTAAAGGTTTTGAAGAGCTCTTGCTTTAAATGATGGATGATATTTTGCAGTAAAAAAGATTTCTGAAGAGTATCTCTTATTTGGTTACTTACATATCCCCCCAAGTTAGTTGCAGAAAAACATTGAGGTTATTTTAAACTGAAATGAGCTAATATTTCTCCAGTGCTAAGCAAAAGAATATGCCTGATATATTTAAAATAAAATCAAATAAACCAATTTAGGAGGCTATACAATAATTGACCTAAAAAAATAAAAGAAATATTCACAACTTCAGGGGCTCTTTAAAGAACTCTGAGAACTAAATGATAGCCAGAAAACAGACTAGTGGGCTAGTGTGTCCTCTTGCAACCAGTAAGAGCCTCATCAACCATATGGCTGACAAAACTGAAGTGAGGAATAAAAAATACCATTAAATAGCAAAGCAGGGAGGTGGTGCAATCATGTACGTGTCTCATTTGGCAAGGTAATTTTGCTAGCAAGGCAATGGATGAAAAATGTTAGAGAGCTGAAGTAGATACCATGGCGCAATCCAGGTAAGAGGGGCTACAGTTGACATTGCTGAAGCAACATTGTAAGAAGAGGCAGGGAATTTGCGAATGATATTTACAAAGTAGAATCCACAGAACCTTGTCCTAACTTGGTGAGCAAAGGAGGGGCCTTGTTAGTGTGAGGAGAAGAAAATGAGACCTCATATGACCTAACATGGGAGGGGAAGAGAGAGATTTGGACTCATGGCATGAAAAGGGAAGTGCTTCATGAGATTAGTGCATAGAAGCACCCAGGGAAAACACAGAGAGACAAGATATGGAACCCAATGACAGAATTTGGGAAACAAAAAAAAACCCTCCATTTGGTCATTATAAAGGTTATAAAACAGTGAATAAAGTCAGGTCAACTCATGAAACAGAACTAAATGCCTTTTCTCCACTCAGAGACACTGAGGTTCCAAAATTTTGTCTCGTAGCTTCTAATCCATCATTAGAGCTAATCTGCATTTTGAAGCCATCAACCCAGTCACTGATAATGCTGGTTCTAAAACTACATAAGCTTTAAAGACATCTTGGCACTGTCAAACTTTGGAGATATAACTCAGTACCTCCACTCTGTAGAGGTCACTGGGAACATTCTTTTGCCCAAAAGCGTGGGTGCTATCAATCACTGATTAAAAAATGCCATCTCTTAGCAATGCATGCTCAGAAGAGGGCTGAGCTGTCCTGATTAGAGCAGAAAATGATCCTAAAGTTTGCTTCAGGACACAGAAAGGCTAGCTTCTGTTTACTTATTCTGTTTTTTTTTTTTCTTCTTTGAGGAAGGGGGAAATCACTGCTGCATGCAAAATAATCTCCTTAAACATGTCTACTACTGTAGTCAACCTTCAAGGTTCTGTACCTAAAAGTCAGTCAAGAAATAAATCATTTTGTTATTTTTTTTCTTTTTTATTCAAGTCATGAGTCTTGAACTCAGGATCTGGGTGTGTCCCTGAGCAATTTTTTTGGTCAAGGCTAGGGCTCTACCACTTTGAGCCATGGCTACATTTCTGGATTTTGAGTGGTTAACTAGAGATAAAGGTCTCACAAGGACTGTTCTGCTTGTGCTAGCTTTGAACCACAATACTGCCATCTCAGTCTCCTGAGTAGCTAGAATTAGAGGCACCAGTGCTCTGTTAAAATACTTTTAAACATAGAAGCATTTAAACTTAATATCATTCAGTTTATCTTGTTCTTCTTTTGTGGATTCTACTTTCTGTGGCCTATGTTAGATTTTTTTTTTGTCAAACCTAGTTTCAACAAAGATTTCCTGTTTTCTCATAGTTTTATAGTTTTGGTCTATATATAGTATGGAGTCTCTCTCTCTCTCTCTCTCTCTCTCTCTCTCTCTCTCTCTCTCTCTCTCTCTCTCTCTCTCTCCCCTCTCTCTCCTCTCTTTACTTTTCTTCATGCATATACAACTATTTGTGTAAAGCAGCCTGTCCCTTCTTCATTATGTCACCTTTGCAGCTCCGCTAAAGCTAATTATGTTCATATGCAAGCATAAGTACCTTTATTTCTAGTATTAATCAACTTCTGTTACTGTGACAAAATACATGATGAAATTAACTCAAATGAAGAAAAATTTTATTTGGCCCACAGACTCAGAGGATTCAATCCATGGTCACTTGTCCCCAGTGCTTTTGGACATGTAGTAAGGTAGAATTTAATGACATGAATGTGTAAGAGGCTGTTTCTTCACCTGATGGAGGCTCAGAACACACACAAATACAGGCATGGAGAGCAGACAGAGACAGGGAGACAGATTTAGAGAGAGAGACAGAAAGAAATGCACATAGAGAGGAATACAAGGAAAAACAATGGGGCCAGGGTCCCAAAAGCTCCTTTAAGTGTACACATACAACAATGTCACTTCTTTTTACCTTTGAAAGTTTTTATTGCCTCCCAATAATTTGTCCAAACTGTTAGTCAAGCCTTTAATGTATGATTCTTTGGTGGAGAATTCAAATTAAAATGATAGTATTCCTGGAATCTCTATTCTATTGATGCAATTATCACATCTTCCTTATTGTAGATTACAATAAATCATAAAAGAGCAGGTGACTGGAGCCTTTCATTCTAGCAACTCAGGAGGTTGAGATGTGAAAACTGCAGCTTGAAGCCAGCTGTGGAAGGGAAGTCCATGAGACTTCACCAAAAAGCCAGAAGTAAACAGTGGCTCAAATGGTAGAGGGTGAGCCTTAAGTACAAAATTTCAGGATCAGTATCCATGCTCTGAATTCAATCTCCACGATAGGTGCAAAATATTTTTATTGTAATATATAGAGGGGTTACAGCTATATTCGCCAGATAGTAGGTGTATTGCTTCTGACACATTAATACCCTTCTCATGTTTTTGTCTCCATTTCCCTCCCTCTACCACCTCCCAATCATCTTGTTTCTCCCTTCCCTTTCCTATTTCAAATAAACAAATAAACATATATATAATATGCCAGGTAACAAAGTCAGATACTATAATAATATGAGATTAGCCAAAGGGCAAAAAAAAAAGAGAAGAGAAATAACATAGTACATTAAGAACAACTATCACACAAGATAAAGCTCTTGTTTCCATATCCTGGAGATCCTTTCATTTAGCCTCATCCTATATGACCTTAGGTATCTAGGTTTCATGCTATTGTAATACTCTGCTAGGAGAGTCCTAGGTGTGTACTAATTACATACCATTGAGCCAGGTGTAAAACATTAACTAACTGATCAAAGTTTGTTTCTCATCCTGGGGCCTGGGGCTCACAGCTGTAATCCTAGCTGACCAAGAGGCTAAAACACAGAATATGCGGTTTGAAGCCATCCCAAGCAGAAAACCCAGCAAAACCCCATTCTCAAAATAGCAAACAAACGAAAAAACAGGCTGAAAGCGTGGCCCAAGTTGGGGATGCTCAGTAGAACAAGCTCTCATGGCCTGAGTTCAAATTGGAAAGTGTTTTTTCCATGCTAGAATTGTGTGTTTCTACAGTAATTTGTAACCAACTTGTCAATTTTTGCAATAAAAGCTTCCTATGGTTTTTATTAGGATTTTGTCAAAGCTACAGATCAATGTTTTAAATTGAAAATGCTGATACCTTGACCATGGTTATCTGTCAAATGCAAGTCACTGTAGTTGGTCTTCCCTTTATATGCATATAGTGGAGTTTTTAAAAAGCAAACTTATTTAGAGCACTTAGAACAATCTGAGGCATATAGTAAATGCTCTAGCACTCCCATTCATAAACATCTCCATCACCTAAAGAATAAACCCTCAGACCCTTACCATTGCATCTAGTATACATTTTTACCTAGATGCTATCTTCCTTTCTTGCCTCACTTATTCACCTATCCTTTGGACCCTAGTTCATGGTCAGGCCAAAGATTCCATCAAACATTTCCCATCTTGTGAGACTCATTCGGGTGTTAAATTTGTTTTACATATGGCTATAATTTATTTTCAAACTATTATAAATGATAGTTATATTATCTTTACATACAAAGGGATTACCATTCAACAGGTCAGTTTATAAATACAATACACCTTAATCCACAGCACCCCTCTTGTCATTCTCCCCCATCTCTCCTAACTTAACCCCTTTCTTCAGTTTTCCCACATTCATAGGATAGTCTTTGAAGAAATTAATTAGCTTAACTGCAGGCCCTTATCAACTATTTTTCCCCCATGAAATTGCTTTAGGGAACTGTCCTCAGATTTTTTTTGTCTCTCAGTTTTAATAATAATAGTAATAATGATAATAATAATATATGTATAGAAAAAGATAAATATATGTAATTCATTCTATGTAGTGCAAATAAAATGTGGTTTTGATATGCATTCATACTCTCTATCTGCTTCAATAGTATTATTTTAAAATATAAATTCCACAATTTATTTCTATTTGGTAATATGTGTGATTTTTGGTTTTGGTTTTACCACTGGAGTTTGAGCTTGAATAGCAGGACTTTGAAACAATAAAATCTCTTAATTTTTGCCCAGTAGGAAAATTAAAACAAGGCAGAACTATAAAAGCATCTGGCACAAAGCTAAAAGGGAATCCCTCTCTTCTGCTCTCTTGGCTACAGCAAACTGTGGCGGCACAGACAGGACGCAGTTTAGCAATAGCTCACCCTAAGGCATTGCCAAAGAAGCCCTCAATAAGAGAATGGACTGCTTGTTATGGCAATGCTGAAGGATATGAGTGAAACCGAAAGGAGGCACTCAAATAATTCTCTGTGCAACCTCAAAGAGCCACCACAATTCCCCTGTGTTTAAGAGGACCCCCACATCCAGGAAAAAAAGATTTCGGTCTGTGGAAATAACCTCTAGCTAAAGGCAAGAGTCTCCCCAGGGAAAGGCCCAGCAGGAAATGCCTCTTTGCCTGGCAGCGGAGTTCAGCACTTGAAATTCTCAGAGCGATGTGTTTGTGGTTTACCTAAAGGTGGATAAATTCTGCTTTGGACCCACACCTTAAATAATTAGCTTTCCCAGTGGTAAATTTTGCAATTAGACCAAACTGTTTACCATCAAGTATATGGAATGCAGCTTTGACAAGCAAAATTTTCCGTAATTCAGGTCTAGAAAAATTATCCCTAATCCAGATGTGAACAAAAATAAATTGAGAACATAAAATATTTTAAGTCCAGTCCCATGATAGGCCAAACCCAATATTATGGTGAACCAGAGCCCCACTTTGGAGCAAAGTACTTTCCTGCGTGAAGTAAATAACATCTTCCTAAGCATGAAATGTTACTCTCCAGAGGGCATTTTAGTTGCCTAGAATTTCTGTAAGATTGAGATTGTTTAGCAAGTTGAGTCGAATCTTGTTTCTGTTTCCATCTCCTGGGTTCTAGTCTAAATAACACTTAGCCAGTGCTTTCTTTATTTTTTATTTATTTTTAAATAAATTCTGTCCAGTTTGATTTTTCACATATGATGCAAATTATTTTATTAAAGAATACAAAAGAGGCTATTGGTTATATTTTTTATTTTTAAAAGAGACAAGACTCAAGATTTAGGGCAAAAGACACCCAAACTTGAAAGCTGAAATTGCAAACAGAAATGTTTGTAAGTATTACAACAGAAAAATGTTCAGGCTTTTTTCCATGTGTGGCAACTCACTGAAAATGAAATCAAGGCCTGGAGAATAAGAAAAGGATACACTAGCAATGTTCCTCTGGTAACAGCATTCATCAGCCTCAAAAGAAAGCATTAGCCACTCATTTGCTTGTGCTGTTTTCCTGTGAGACGAAGAAGATTGTTTACAACCACAAACTTCATATTTATGTAAGACAACAGATAATGGAACTGATAATTCATGCCACATTAAAATATAGATTTTAAAAAATATTTACTGTGTGAATGGAATGAAGGAAACTAGTTTAGCACACATGTCTTTCATCATGATTTTGCAACTATAATTAACAAATAAACCTAAGAAAACAGTTCTTTCTTCCTGGTAATAAAGATTATTCAAACTGATATATTTTCAGATTTTCAATAGATGCAAAGAAAACCCCTCAGCTTAAAATTGGAAGGCCACCAACTTGAAGCTTTAAAAAGGCACATTAATCACATTCATTTATTCAAACAATTTTCATTCTTTTTTCTGCTTTGTCAGTCATTGAAAAATGTGTCAAGCTCTTCTACTAGGATGGTGGATTTATCAGCCACTTTGCATAACTTTTTCTCAAGCTTGATTGCATACCTCAGGTATAATCATTTTGAGGATTATTATTTCCTAATAAATTAAGAGTATCGGACTCTTGCAAATTATTTATCATGTGTTATAGTTTAGACCAACATAGCCCTCAAATTCTGCTTACATTTCAGTGGTAAGAATTTAGTATTCCAACAAACTAATCAAGGAGATTGCAGAATGTAGCCTTCTAATGGAGTCAGTTGCAATCTCAGTGTCTCAGGGGAGTTTGGGAGATTGGGGGGGTTGTTGGGGAGGTCATACCACGTTACCAGTTTTATTTATCTTTAATTTCCTTTTATTCCTCTATTTTTTTTTTGCCAGTCCTGGGCCTTGAACTCAGGGCCTGCTCACTGTCCTTGGGCTTTCTCAAGGCTAGAGCTCTACCACTTGAGCTACAGTACCATTTCTGGCTTTTTTCTATGTATGTGACACAGAGGAATTGAACTTGGGTCTTCATGCCTGCTAGGCAAGCACTCTCCCACTAGGCTAAACTCCCAGCCCTATGCATTTAATTTTTTTGCCTATTATTATTTTTCATTTTACTCTTTTCTCCTAGTTCCCTATGTCTTTCAGTACTGTAGGGCTGAATTGTTATGGATATCAATCCCATCAATCAGAGTGCTAGGATTAAAGCATAAGGCCTAAAATAATCAGTATTTTTCTCTGTGTTAGTCAGACTTTTGTCCCTGTAGCACAGTACCTGACATCAACAATATAAGGGAGGAGGCATTTATTTGGGCTCATTGTTTTATTACTCTGTGGATTTTGACTTCATTGACTCTGGATCCATGGAAAGGCAAAACAATAACAGTGAGAAAATATGGCAGACACTATTCACCTCATGATGGAGAGAGTGAAAATTACCACAATCAACAGCCTACTTCCTCCAGCCAGGGTCCACCTTCTAAAGTTTCCAGTGCTTCCCAAAATAGCACCACCAACTCCAGAGTGGGACAAGTTCTTCAGTCCAAGAGCCTTTTGGGGAACACATCAAACTCTACCATATACTTTGTGGGGGGTTGTGCCGATTTAAGTATTTGCTTTATCACAAATCACAAAGATTCTCTCTCATTTTTAGGTGGATGCTTTCTTGGGTTCCTACATCTTATTGTGAGCTAATCTTTTATGTAGTGTAAGGTAAGAGATCAGACATTAACTCAATCACCTGATTGAGTCTAAAATATTATGAAAGCTTTCTCCTGGGTCCAGAAGAAGAAAAGGAGAGAAGAATGGAGAGAAAGCTCAATAATGGAATAGTAACTGCCTTCCCCCAATTGATGTATCCTCCAAGAATATTGTTTTCAAATAAAAAATGAGTAGTCACTTGATGGTAAAATACAAACTTTTTTCATGCCTTGACAGAGATACAAGTTATGAACACAATTATGGACAAGAAAACCATCTGTGTGGTGGCTCATGCCTGTAATCCTAGCTATGCAGGTGGCTGAGGTCTGACCCCCCCAAAAATATTTCAGTATGAAATTTTTAACAGAAACTTAAGAAAGAAATGCTACTTTTATTTTTTAAAATATGTGGCAACCAAAACACTTCTGATTTTTGACTTGTGTTGGAGAGGTTGAGTGGATAAAAAGCTTCTGATATATGCTCTCAGTACTATGAATATTCTGTTCCATGGATCCAGAATCCACAAAGCCAGGACTGTTACAAAGATCTTCCTCCTGTTCCCATAGGTTTGTTCTTTATGTCTAGTTCTTTTTGGTGGAAATACATACTCTTCTCCTTTATTTCTTTCATGCTGCAAATGACCTCACTCTGTAGGAAACTGAAATTATCTTACCAAAGGAATGTTCCTTTTGATAATCTTGACTTAAAAAAATAGTTCAGCCAATGACTAAAGGAAGAATTCTTTCTTTTACACTAATTGAGAGCAAACACTGCTTAGAAAATAAAATAATATTTGCAAGATTTGATTCTTGTCCTCAGTGAATTTATAATTTAGTTAGAGAGGTGCATAAAAAGGAAAACAATGATCCGACGTAAGTCGTATATTTTTAGTAGGACTTCAAAAAAGGTAGTTAGCAATGTGGAAGAAGATTGGGTTGACATAGGACCTTGAGACACCAAATTGAAGAAGAATATTCCAAACCAGTATACAAGAAGGCAGTGGAATAGGAACGACTTTAAAAAGGATCACTCATGGAGATTGTTAGAGGAGTGAACATAAAATTGGAATAATAAAGGAAGGGTATATAAAAGAGCTTGAACTTTTCCATTTAGAAGGTAAGGTGCCAACATACATTCTTAACAGGATGAAATAATGTAAAAGCATGAAATGAGCAATTAACCCAGAGGTGGATCTGGAGAGTCAATGATACAGTGAAAGAAGAGCACATTGGCTACATAGGAGACTATCATCAAGATAAAATCCTGAAATTATAAGGACTTAAGGTAGTATGGTAATGATAAAAAAAATACAGAAACAAATGCAATGTGAGGGAAAACGGATTCTTTCTTAACATTTAAGTATTTGTTAAAAAAGTTAGAAGACATTTCTTAATATAAAAATTGTACTTGTTAATTGATCACCATAGCAGAACTATGTAGTACATAAATTAAAGTGAATGTGCGTGTGAGTAAGATTGAATCCATGGTCTTTTTTTTTTTTTTTTGGTCGGTTGTGGGGCTTAAACTAGACCTGGGAGTTGTCTCTGAGCTCTTTCAGCTCAAGGATACCACCCTGCTCTTGAGCCAAGCCCCACTTCCAGTTTTCTAGAGGTTAATTGGAGATAAGAGTCTCAGGTCCTTTTGTGCCTAACCTGGCTTTGAACCTTAATCATCAGATCTCAGCCTCCTGAGTAGCTAGGATTAAAGGCTTGAGCCACTACACCCAGCTGGCCTTTCACTCTTGCTGAGCTGTTTCGATTAAGGCTGGATCTCTACCACTAGAACCACGGCTTTGTTTTCAGCTTCCTATTCTCTTCTTAGGCTGGCTTTGAACTGTGCTCCTGAGATCTCAGCCTCCTAAGTAGCTAGAATTACAGGCATGAACCATAGGCCCCCTATTATAATCCATAATATTCTAATGAGTTCTCCAAATTTGGCTATTAAGTGTATATACGCATATATACACATCATTCGGATATAGGTACCAATCAGTTTTTAGGGTGCCAAAAACAAAACAGAGCTCAAGACAGTTCTCTGTGTGACTAGAACTGATAATAGCATGGATCCATTTAACACTTCCCCTTCTCTCTCTCATTACTTGAATTCATGTCACTAAAATGCAGTAGGTGAAGTTCTAAAAGAATACTGGGAAACTGTAAATTTGCCCCAGACTATCAGAATGACAGAAAGTCAAGCTCTCCCATAGCACTGGCGGATGCGTTGGTTTTGTCTTGCCAAAGGTTTAGTCTGCCTCAAGACTAGTTTTGTCTTCTTTGTCTCTAGAAGTCAGATGTTGAAAACGTTTTTTACATGGTCTGGACTTCAGTCAGAACATTTGAATATTCAAAAAGGGACTGAAATTCCTTCTTGTTCTTTTTCTCCTCTCATCACTCTGCAAAATCATTGGATTGCCAGGTAAGTTTGTTTACTCCTGGTGTTTCAAAGCATACTGGTGAATTTTTCTCCCTCTCAGGTGGGACTATTTTTTCTGCTAAGTTTTGTTCTAACTGCAAGTTTTGCTGAAAGTGCTTTTATGCTGGTGCAAATCTAGACAAAGAAAACTTTTATGCAAAATAAACAAAATACAACGTTACTGAGCCAGGATTTCTTTGCAGGACATGTTCCTTAGGCTATTTCTGTGTGGTTATTTATGGACGGCTGTTTATCCCCTGGAGCCTGACTTCATCTCTTGGTACAGTGAAACAAGTCTGTGTATATTGGTCTGCCACCCCTGGGAATGGCTCGATGTCAAATATTTTACCCCTTGTGGGATTGCTCAGAAATCAGAGATGTGCAGAAAGAGAAGAAGTCAAATGCTGTGTCCCCAGGAATTAGCAAAATTTCAAAGCAAATGGATTCTTAAAGGAAAACACTCAAATAAGTGATAGCTCAGTCCAGCTTTCTTTATTAGAATGAGGGAACCCTCAAATAGACACAGTGACTTCAGGCATTACTTTCTCAGAGACCACACCCAGCTAGTTCTCTCACCTGGCTCAATCCCAGGCCCAGAGGGAGAGGTTTTTAATTTTTATTCTTTTAAATGAAAACGGATGCTGCACCTTGTTTTGCAAGCCTGCGTTTTAATCAGGGAAACAGATGAGAAAGGGAAAAAAAAAGAGAGAAAAGAGAAAGAAAGACAGAAGAAAGGAGAAAGACCCAGTCAAGTATTAGTTTGATACCTACGCAACCTTATAAAACTTAGGAGTCAAAGCTTAGCATTCAGCTTTACAGATAATCGCACTGGAAAAAAATCAAGGAAGTCCCAAATAAGTTTACTGCCTTCCCCTAATTCCTCGTTTCAAGCTGTGCGTCTGCCTCCTCCCTCAATACCCGAAGCAGACATTTCCTTTGACATTGTACTTCCTGTATGGTCAGAAACAAAGCTACATTTAAAAGGTTAAATCAAATAAAAATCCAGCTACAAAAGGGCTTATAAAATAATCATAGTCATGAACAGCCAGGAAAGAGGACAGCCACTAAAACTGTAAAGGGAATACTTCGTGGATGGCCTTGCTTTAAATAAAGTTCACATGAGCTATGTAACATTAGATGCTTTGTAAATTCAGAGGACTGAGTAGAGAAATGTCTGTGCATTTCTCTTTCATCGCATAGGGTTTCCCCCACCCACCTTTTTTTTTTTCTGTGCTAGGTCTGGTCTGAAAACTTTCCTGTGTTCACATATGAAGTTCACTTTGGTGATGTAGTTTTTTTTTTTCCTTTGAAACTTTTGCTCTATCAAGAAGTCAGAACAATTTGATCCCTACCTAAACCTCAAAGTGACAACAAATTAGTTATGATCTGCAGTATTCCTTTGCAATATTATCAAGAGCAACTTATGATTTGTAGTGGAGGAAGCCTGGAGGCCCCACAATTACATGCTGCCCTTCCCTGGGTGAGAATGACAGTGATGGCATATACCACATTTCAAAGCAAATGTTTGGCAGCTTTGCCATCTTCAAGTTTGGCGCGAGGAGCATATAATCAACAAAGGGGCATTACTTTTAATTGCATTTTAAAATATAAGTCTCTGCAGGCTTGAGAGCTGTGTACCCCTGGAGGTCTTTGTGCCCACCAGTGCCCCCTTTTGCACCAGCAGGGGTGCGGTGTCTACAGCAGGCTTTGTTTTAATTAGTGCATCCAGCAGCCCTCCCCCACTCCTCCCTTTCAATGCTTGCAGTTTACAATAGTCCCTTAACCCCCTCAGCCAAAAATCGTTACTAAGAAAAATTCCACAGATCCACGAAGAAAAGGGACAGGCAGAAACTGTGCTTTTTAAAAGAGCCTTTTCTTTCTTTTCCTTTTTCTTTTCTCTTCTTTTTTGTAAACTGACTCTAGGCAGAGTTGTCTGCAGGGGTGAAATGCTGAGCTATTATTGCTTGAATGAGTTTCAGCTCCTGGGATGTCCCCAAGGTTAACAAGATAGTTCAGTTAAAAATAACAGTAAATTCTTCTCCCTGCCCCTAACCCCTAAAGGGGATGGGAGAATAACACAACCACATTTAAATAACATAAAAGATATGGTTTAAAGTGGCAAAAGCCAGGATATTAAAAAAATAAGGGAGGTTACAGTCCTATTTTCAAGTGAGATTTTGAGAGTGAATGCAGTACAGATGGCTGGAGTTTGGATGTGGCTTTAAGCAGCATTACGGAGCTTTTGTGTCTTCTGAGGCAGGCTCTGACCACTACTAAAGCTTTAAAAGTAGAAAGAAAAAAAACTTTTAAGGTGGAGATGGGAAGCTATAGTAGCAAAGCATCACCTCTGACAAACGTTTATTTAGCTTTAGCCAAGAAAAGCATTTTGTTCTACCACACTTAGCAGAACCTTTGTCATCTGATTAATTGTGTGTTGGGACTGTCTGTGTGTTTCCTGCTTTCCCTTCTTACGTTAGCCTTGGACATGCCACAAATGCAGATTTTCATTTTCATTGCCTTTGAACTGTCATTTTTTCCTTTTAATTAAAAAACAGATGCCTTCATGTGATGCGATTTTTTTTGCAAAATATTAAAATCCATAGCTCATTGACCCTTTAGATTGTAATAACTGTGAAGGTGTCACTAGAGGCTCTGCAGGGCCATTGGCTGGGTGTAGATTCATTTTTCTAGAAGGAAAAAGGTTGGCCCTGATCTCAAATTCCTCATTTCCTTTAAGATGTACAATTATTCAGATTAAGTGCTTTTCCAGTTAGGATTTAAAATTGAGGCATTTTCAAATTAAAGCCTGTAGAATGTTTACAATGTCAAACTACATAGAACCTGTTGTGGTTGTGCATGTATTTTTAATTAATTAATTAATTAATTATTTTGCCAGTCCTGGGTTTGGGATCAGGGCCTGAGCACTGTGCTTGGGCTTTCTCAAGGCTAGAGTTCCACCACTTGAGCCACAGTACCACTTCCAGCTTTTTTCTATGTATGTGGCCCTGAGGTCTTCTTGCATGCTAGGCAAGTACTCTACTAACTCCCCACCCAGTGGCATATTTTTAAATGAAAAAAGAAATCTAAAGGTTTTTAAGGAAAAAAATGTTATTTTCTGTGTTATCCATGGCATTGACACTCTCATATAATATCAAATAAGCTTCATTTATCCATTTTGGGAATAATATACTTTTCAAGCAATTATGAATATAATTTAATCTCCATTAATTAAAAAAGTGATTCAAATTTGCTTCATTCCAGCTGCAATTTGTCATAGGCACTTTAAACTGAGCTTTTAAATTTTGTCATCATAGTCCATCATATAACTTCATTTTCCTGGAGCTAAAGAGACACAAGTCCACTTTTTATGTATTTCTTAGTATGAATTATAAGAAACCATCCCACTTTCCTCAGGGGATAAGCCAGCATTTTGGGGCCTCCAGTCACATTTTGGTGAAATGTGTAACCAGGACTTTCTAAAGCTAGATGTGTAGCCACAAGAAACAAGCTAGTTTACTTTAGTCCCATCATGAAGAAACAGAAGAGCTCTATATTGGTCCTCAGGATTCCTTAGTAAATTCACATTTTTTGGATACTTCTGTCTTCAGGCCAAGAAGACAGCTGTGATGGACACACTCATTCTAATAGGATTTCTCTCTGTATATACCACGGATTTCATCAAGCCATCCTACCGTGTTTTACTACTTAGTGTCTTCAAAGTGCATTTTAAATGATGGCCAAGTGGCTGAGTGAGATTAAATAGTCAATCTCTTGCTAAAAGGGAGAAATCATCTTTCTCACATAAGAACTAGCCTTCCCAAATCTGATTTAGTGAAAGCCATTCCTTAAAGAATTAACCAGCTTTCACAGATGGTTTATGCCTATAATCCTAGTTACTTAGGAGGCTGAGATCTGAGGATCATGGTTTAAAACCAGCCTAAGCAGAAAAGTCCAGGAGACAGGCTCTCTTGTGCAATTAGCCACCAGAAGCTGTGGCTAAAGTGGTAGAACACTAGCCTTGAGCACAAATGCTCCTCAGGGGTAATTCCCAGGCTTTGAGTTCAAGCTCCAGGACCACTCTCCCAGCTTTATTGACATGAAACACCCTGTCATCTGACATCTTCTAAGAAAAGGATGCCCTTCCAAAGTGCTGGGAGATAGTAATTGAATGTGCTTCAACATGAGCACTGCACAATACAAGTTGTGTGAAATAAGCAGGACCAGATACATAATATTCCTTTCTTTCAATTTCATTTTTGTCACTTACATGATCAAATCAACCTTGTAATATAAGAATTACAGAAAACGATGAAGAATCACCATCAGAGTGACGGCCAAGAAGCATTCAATAATAGTAGCTGTGACTATTATTTTTATTGTTCTACTACTGCCATTTTACTCTGCATTTTTTTCTACCACATTTTTCCTCCCCATAATTCTGAATTCCCTAAGAAAATGTGAACAGTATAATTGTATATATATATATATATTAATTTGTTTATTTGAAATAGGAAAGGGAAGGGGGAAAAACAAGATGATTGGGAGGGGACAAAAACATAAGAAGGGGTATCAATGTGTGAGAAGTAATGTATCTACTATTTGGCAAATATAACTGTAACCCCTCTATACATTACAATGAAAAAAAAAAAGAAAATGTGAACAGTTTAAAGACAGAATGAACCAGCAGACAATAGCTATTCCTATTTCCTATAGTTCTGGTTTTCTGGTGGCTAATTGGAGATGAGTCTCATAGACTTTTTGTTTTGTTTTGTTTTGTTTTTGTGAGTCAGAGGGACTGAACTTGGCCTGGGCACTGTCCCTGAGCTCTTCAGCTCAAGGCTACCACCCTACCCTTGAGCCAAGCCCCCCTTCCCCCCCTTTTTTTTTAAAAGAGGTTAATTGGAGATAAGAGTCTCAGGTCCTTTTGTGCCCAGGATGGCTTTGAACCTTGATCCTCAGATCTCAGCCTCATGAGTAGCTAGGATTACAGGCATGAGCCACCATGCCCAGCTGAGTCTCATAGACTTTTCTGCCTAGGCTGGCTTCTAAAAGCAATCCTCAGATTTCAGCTTTCTGAATAGTTAAGACTACATGTGTGAGCCACTAGCAACCAACATTATTAGGAATTTTTTATTTTCATTTTTGATAGAAAATAAAGTGTGATTTTTTTCCCTTTTACAATGTGTGATTTTTTAAAAAACTAAACACAATTGTTCATATCTTAAGTCTAAGGACAGACCTAAAAGGGATATTGGCAACCTGGGTTTGAATACCACATCTTTGGAATGGTGACGGAGGGCTTCCGAGGTGACTGCAAATGAAATTATCTCTAGAGATTGGTGGCTAGACATGGTTTAAATCCTATCACCTAAGAGCATCACCTCCATTCCTTCCTTTTCAGGAGCAAAATTCTAAAGAATCCTATGTAGACTTTGCACAGGTGTGTTACCCTGAATATATCACTAAATCCCTGCACTCTTCAACCGAAAATGTGGTGCACTCTGCTAAGCTTTTTAAGAACACAAGATTGACAGAGATGACTTTATATGATGCTCAAAATCTTTATAAGATGACAAAATCATTCCAAGAATAAAAAGCTGTGTGTATATTTCTTGCTTTATCAAAAGATGAGTAGGACATTTTTATATTTTTTAGGCATTCAAGACTTTATTTTTTTCTTTTGTTTTATTTTTTTATTATCTTTAAGTAGTTGTACAAAATAGTTGCCATTTATCAAAGCAGTTTATGAACACAATATAACTTATTTTTTAATTCACATATTCTATCTATTGAATGATTACATCATTCAGCCTTTACTTGGGCACCTTGAGAAAGTGAGGCTATACTCCATATAGACTTTCCTTCCTCCACAACAATGAAATCAAATTCACTGGAATAAATAGAATCAATTTCAGCCCAAATGCCAGATCTGAGCTCATGGGCAGACATGTTTAGATCCTCATGAGAACTGGATTCTAACGGGAGTATAGGGGAAACAGAGTTAAGTCATGGTTTGACTCTTCATGACAACATGAAAGATTTTTATCTCAGTATTCTGAAAGTTTCTTTATGAACATTCTGTCTAGTAAAACAGTTCTTTATGTATATATTATCCTGAAATCTATCAAATCCCAAGCTTTGTTAAAGAGTGTTCTGGAACTCTAGCTGTAAAAAAATATTCAAAGAAAATATGCAAAGAAAAATAAATCAAAAAGGAAGGAAGGAAGGAAGGAAAGAAGGAAGAAAGGAAGAAGGAAAGAAAGAGGAAAGAAAAGCTTTCTTTTATCATGTTTGGTATAAGATTGACTGTCTTCACCCATTTGAGATGTTTCAACAAAGTACCTTAAATTGAGTGGTTTATAAGCAATAGAAATGTATTGTGCACAGTTCCCTACCCTGAGAATTCCAAGGCAGTAGATTCAGTGTCTGGTGAGAAGTGGTCCTTATAGTAGCACTTTCCATAAACCCTCTCATTCTGCAAAGGTGAAAGTACTCATCTTTTATAACATACCGATCTCATTCATGCAGGCATTGCCTCATGACCAAATCACCTCCCAGGGGCCCTACATGCTATTTCCTTTTCCTTCACAATCAAGTTTAGACATGAACTGGGAGCATATATTTAGATCATACTGTACTAGTGAATAAATCCAGTCAGCTTTCTGTATTATAATATATCTTAAAGGTTTTCATATCTTAATATGCCTCATGTACTTTAGAAGAAGATGTACTATGCAAAAATTTGCCAAATGTACTACCCTATGCTATTATTTCAAAGAGCTTCTCCTAGAAAAACATAGTGGATCACAAACCAGGGGACTATAGTTCAGACATAAGTGTTTGAAAATCTAAGTTTCTGGTTGAGAGGCTTGTGCTTTCATAGCATAAAGTTGTTTATCCTTGCATCGTTCTCTGTATTGATTGGACCTAAGAAGTGACTGATGTAGGAAGGAAAAAATGAGAAAATAGCTGAGCAGTGTATAAGTTTTTTGATGGTCACATTGGAAAATTAGCTCTCTGTTGGGGAATCCATACACATTTTGAAGACAAAGAAGAAATTGGTAATGGATCTGACAGAGTTAAATATAATCATTGGATCCACAAATCATCTAGACAAATGTTTCTGGATAATATTTTCTGTAGGTATTTCAGTGGTATAAAAAAGTAACCAAAAGTTCTTTCTGAAAACAATCTACCCAAGCATAGCTACATCTATTTTAAAGATATTTAAGTCTATTCCATTTTGAGTTTTTCCCATATATAGTAATACTATATACAAAGTATAGAAGATTAAAAAACACAAAATAAAAATTAGTTTTCTTCACCCCTCAGCTATTTGATATAGATATATAGATATATATGTATCTGTTTAGCCTTTCTTATATTCATAGATTGATATATCTTGTGTATTTAGTGTATATAACATTCACTTGCTTTCCTGTTTTATTTTGTCTCATCTTTAGTAATTCTTTCTAAAAAGTCTTTGACGTTGTCATGGCTGCAAAGGATTCCATCACACAGATAAATGGTGATTTCTGGTGTTGGACACTTAGATTGTTTCTAACTTTTTACAATATTATAAACAGAGCTATTGTGAATATCCAGCCCCATAAATCTTTGTCTGCATTTGTTTATTTCCTTAGGATTCATAGAAGTGGAAATTATTGTGTCTAATGGCATGGATTTTTTTCCAAAGCTCTTTATACACTAAAGCCCAAGAGCTTGCCATAATATTTATATCAATTTGTGCTCCCATGACACAGGAAAGCAGACAATGCAGTAATGGCTATGGTAGTTTGTTATCTCAAGCTAGAAGTATACAAAAGGTGTCTTTGCCCTGAATTTTATGAAGAAAGAACTTTCCAAGAATTATTATGCTCATACTGTATACTAAAATTCTATGCATTTTGTTATCTATATGATATTAATGTATAATTATGCCACATAAGGAAGTTAATAATCTGTAAGTAATAAAGATGAATTACGTTTTAATTCTGACATTTTTTAAAATAGTTGGGCCTTGCTGGAGGAAGTAGTTTACTTGGATCAGGCCTTTGAAAGTTTTCTCTTTCTTTGCCTCCTTACAATCATGAGGTGAGTAGAGTGCCACACACACCTGCCTCCTTTATGTTCTGCTTCACTATGGTCCTAGGATCAACAAAGTCAAGGACTATGGATTAAAACCATGAGCCAAAATGAGTAATTCCCTTTCTGTTGTTAATGTTACATATTTTGTCTCAGGAATGAGAAAAACAATACATATCTACGCTGGGGTTTCTTCTTCAGGGTCCTTATCACAAACCTCAGGTTTCAGCTTATACATTCCCTGAAAATGCTATCATTTTTATACTTGTCTGACTGAACATTTATTTCCTCCACTACCTTCTTAGAAAACACCTTTGGATATATTGGTCTTTTCCTTTAACATATTTTTCTGGATTTGCTGACTCTTCTTTCATCTAGTTCTCTAGTCAACTATCCTCTATGCATGAAGCACACATCCTGTTCGACTCCTTAAACTCCTTGGTTTTTCACATTATGTATTTGTTTTCCTATTTGTGTACTGTTCTTCTTCAGCTTCCCAGGAAGAATTAAATATAAGGGTTGGAACTATGCATATCGTATCTATATCTCCACCCTTAATGTGGCTATCGAGTCTAACACATAGTAAGAGGCTCAATAAAGATTTGATCAATGAAGGGATGAATAAAATCATTATTCACACCTCTAGATTCCATCATAAAAAAGATGTCAACCCATCACATTTGCAAATGAAAACATTCATTCCAGTGAATGTCCATATTTCTAAATTCAACATTCTGTGTTTTCTTCCTTCCTGTATCACATATTTTTCCACTCCTATGGGATCAGAGGTTTTAGGCCCAGGCAATGTGAAAGAAAGAAAGAGCACTTAAACACCATTTAATGAGAGGAGTCATTTCCTGCCTAACATCTAATCTGTAATTGATCTCCCACTGAGCAGAAATACAAATACTACAATGCCTTCTGGTCCACACTTTTTACATCTGTCATGGCTCAAGGGTCCTATTATTTACTTAGGTTGAATCTGATAGCACAAAGCTGGACAAGAAATTTGCTCTAGAATAGAAGTGTGGTGACAGGAATGGTTTGGGAAGCAGACATGAGGATCTGGCTAACATGACTAATAGTGAGCACAAAGAATACCTGATTCCCTTTCCATCTAATCACCTTAAAAAAAGAGAATCAGAATAAATATCACTGAGTCCTTTATATTCGAGGCAGCAGGTAGATCTGTAGACTTGCTTCAAGTCGGGCAGAGCTTGATCATTCCAAGGAATACTTTTGTTGTGGTTGCTGTTGTTTGCATTATTAATTTAGCCAAGATACAAAAGTTTGCAAATTTCTGTATAAAGACTCATTTTAATTTTATACTTGGAAAAAATATATAAAGTACCAGTAATTCTGTATAAGCATGACTAAAGTTAGTAATTGCTAGAAAGGGGTTATGCTACTGTAGTTATTATAATGACATTATGTACTGGTTGTCAATGGCCCCATCCCTCAATATTATATTGGACATCTGAAGCAGACTATCTGTTTCCAATATCATCCATCATATCCCAATATTCTTTAGGAAACAGGGTAACATTTTTTTCTTATTTCTTATTCTTATTTATGGTCTAGACAACACAAGTGCTTGAATGGGAAATTCCCACTTTAAACTTGGCACACCTGACCTGATTTCAAATTTTCTCAGTTCTGATTTCTCTCCTCTGAATGAGATTTGTAGTCTTTCTGTGCCCTTCAAGTACCCAGAAATGAGTGTAATGTTCCTGAGGTTGTATAGCCAAAATATATTAGAACATCTTGATATGGATTGATTTGGGTCCCTCACTCTCTGCCCACACCAACACTCCTCAAAGTCCTATCTTTTATTTGTTTTCAAGACAGGATCTCAGGGTGAAGCCCAGGCCAGCTGTACAATATTCCTGCATCAAGCCTCCAGAGTGCTGAGATTACAAGTGCTTGCACCATAGCCAGCTCTTTTCGTTGACCCTTCAGGTGGCTCTTGCTAGTTCAGAATGGAAGGTTTTGAGATTTAGATTGAGGTTCTCCTGTTGGCAGCATTCCTCTTTCAAGAGGAAATAACAAGAAGGAAGCCAGGAAGCAGTAAGTAAAGTGGGGGTAACTTTACCTCTGGAATCTGAGAAACCAAACATCTGTTCATCAAGACATCCAATCTATGCTTTCAGATACGACAATCCAATCTCACTGATGTACCAGTATAGTCCGAGGATTCGATCAATGGTCTTAAGCTGCCTATGAGACAAGGGTAAAATAAATCCATTGAAAAACATGAACATATTCTTGAACATACAGCTTAAGCCACAGCTCCTTTAATGCAATTATTGAGCAGATTTTCAGCACTGTGAGTGTCTTCCAAATACTGATTCATCTGTGAGATGATCTTCATGTCTCTGGAAGAGCTGGGATGGCTGGGCTCATCTACTTCTCAGCTCTCAGTGACGCTGATCACTTCTATATCATCTGGACCTCAATTTTCATATCCATAATGAAAGCAGTTGGGCTACTGCTCTATGACTATATGACTATTGTGCTGTAGTTGATAGAAAATAAAAGTTTTATCTAAGGCAGCTTGTTACCGCTCTGAAGATAAGTTTGTTGGTTTAAAGTATTTGTTTACATTTTTTGGTCTTTAATTTTCCAAGGCTTTGAAAATTCTAAAACTTAGTGTTCTCTGCCTCTGTCTGTCTGTGTGTCTTTCTCCTTCTCTCGCCCTCTATTTCTCTCCCACTGGCTATTTTCAAGATAGGGGTTCACTTTATGCCTGAATTGTTCTGGACTTAAATATCCTGTTTGTGCTTCCTTTTGTCAGCACACCGTTGAGACCAGCTCATTTAGTTGAGTCTCATGAACGTTCCTTCTCCTGGCTAGCCTTTGACATTCATCTCCTGTGTCTAACTCTCAAGTAGGTAGGATTGCAGATCTGAGTGAGTATACATGGCATCGATATTCTAGTTCTATATTTAATTATGCGTTTCTTTGTTTACTGTGGTACTAAGTGTTGAACTCAGGGCTTCACATTTGTTAGACAGGCAGTCTCCCACTTAAGCCATGCGCCCACTCCTACTCCCTTTTGTTTGCTGATACTTTACAGGGTAGTGTCTTACTTTATACCTAGTTCTCTAGATACTGATACTCCTAGTTTGCACTTTCCCACGTGGATGGGGGCCAAGCATACACCACTGTGCCCATCTATTGTGTTTGTGGGGTGCCTAGGCTAATAGAGGCCTTTCATTGTGCCATTAATTGAAATGGAGTTTTGTCAACTTATTTTTGTCCTGGCTGGTTTCAAAATGTAATCCTCCAATCTTGGCCTCCTAAATAGCTAGGATTACAGGTTTGAGCCAATATACTATGCTACACTCTTAAAGGCTTATTCACTTCTGAAGTCTCCTGGTTAGAAAACCTTTGTCACATTCTTTTTCTAGCCTAAAATTACCAGATATATTTATCTGCTTTATATGCCTCTTCTTTTCTTGCTTGGTATCAGATGTGAAAGAAAAGTATTTAAATGTTCAGACATTTCTACTATTGTTTCTTTAAGGATTAGTTAATTCCATGGAATTGGTCTTTTTATTTGGTTTATGAGTGTATTTGTTGTGATTCCCTTACTCCTTTGTTCTTAATATCTAGGACACTCAATTAAAGCATGCTTAGCATTTCTGTCTTCTAATTACCAAGTTACAAAAGATTACATAGCAGGGATAGGGAGGTAGCCTTGAACTGAAGAGCTCAGGGACAGTGATCAGGCCCAAGTTCAAGCCCCATGATCCACCAAAAAAAAGGAAGAAAGAAAGAAAAGATTACATAGCAATATTCCAGTCAATAGAAAAGAGGATCTAAACATTGACTTAGGATGGTTATATTTTCTCTACTTTTGGGGACTAGATATCTTAAGCCAAGGAGGTCAGAAACTGGCCCAGATTGCTTTGCTTTTAGCCAAATTAGATTTCCAGTAAATACTTTTAATCTTTCCTAGATATTTTGATTTTAGTGAAATGCTATTACATACTCAATGACCGATCAATATAAGCTTTAATAATAGTTAAGAGAAAGGGTAATTATAGTCTGAAATTGTCAGCTGAGGTTTCTATTTAAAGAAGACATTCAAAATGCAGGAAAATGGAATGTCCACTTACTTTCTTCTAATCTATTCCAAGCCCTTGCCAAAGCAATCACAATTTAAATTGTGCCTAACTGTGGATGTCAGAGGTGGTTTTGTGACACCCTAACATGACCGTGGAGTAAATATTCTGACTGCTTCCTGAAGCTCCTCTCAATCCTGTGGACCACCTGAACTTCTCAGTGAGGACCGAGTGGTCAAGTGGGTCAGCCTCCTGTGAGGTAACTTATGACAAAATTACAATGACATAGGAAACATGCCAGAAATCACTGAATCTAGACCCAAATGTGAATCTAGCAGTGTGACTTGCAAGTGAACTTTGAATTATCCTGGCCATACCTTTCATCATGATGTTTGTCTAAGACAAAGGACGATCGAAACTGAGACGAAACTGAGACAGAGTCCTGCAAACCAAGCTCCACCCTGAAATGTCTGTCACTTCTAAGATCAGACATGGAAAGAGTAAGCAGGAAAACTCTAAAACATATCTCTGACATTTTGATTTCTTATATTCTCATTGTTTTAGAATGTTGTCCTTTTTTCTGCCAATCCTGGGGCTTGAACTCAGGATCTGGGCACTGCCCTTAGACAATTTTTGCTCAAGGGTAGCGCTTTGCCACTTGAGCCACAGCACCACTTCTGTCTTTTTCTATGTATGTGGTACTGAGGAATTGAACCTGGGTCTTTGTGCAAACTAAGCAAGCACTCTACCACTAGGTCACACTCCTAGCCCTAAAATATTTTTTTTATGCCTATTCTAGTTTACCATGTAATTCTCTAACTTCCCTTCCATGACACCCATTCTGTGGCAAGGCCCAAATGCCTCGTACTGGTTCACAGAATTCATATCTCTTCATCCTTGTTCCATTCTAGGGAGACATTGTCTTTGCTGATCAGAGTGAACTTGGCAGTGCCTAAAAGATAATAGCAGTTCACATTGCATAGCTACTTCACCTAAGAAGCACAATATGATACATCACTTCAATGTTTTTGTTCTCCTCAGACAATGTTATAACATCAGGTTAAACTCAGAGTAGTGAAAATCATATTATGGTTGGCCACAGGATAAATGATATCCAGAATAAAAATGAGGAACTCTCTATTTGCCTCCTTCATATAAAACACCAAGCAGCTACATCACAAAACATCTTCAGGTGGGGCTGGGAGTTTGGCCTAATGGTAGAGTGCTTGCTTAGCATGCACAAGGACCTGGGTTCAATTCCTCGGCACCACATACATAGAAAAAAAAAAAGCCGGAAGTGGTGCTGAGGCTCAATAGTAGAGCTCTAGCCTTGAGAAAATCCAAGGACAGGGCTCAGGCCCTGAGCTCAAGCCCAGGACTGGCAAAAAAAAAAAAAAAAAAAAAAAAACAAAAAAAAAAAAAACAACATCTTCAGGTGCTCATTATTTGCTGTCTTTATCTTATCACATGGAAAAATTGCATGAAATAATTTGTCTATATTTATAAATTATACTGTAGGGAAAACTAAAACTTTATTCATTATCAGTATTGCTCCATGAAATATCAAAGTTTCTCTATACTTTAAACACATGAATGTATGGGAGATATCCATGTGTCAATTAGACAGAAAAGTGTTTTTATTACTTTAACTGACATCACTTGAGAATAAAACAAATCACTTCTCCCATGTTTGTTTTCTGTCTTTTTTTTTTTTTTGGTCAGTTGTGGGACTTGAACTCTGTGTTTGGGGGCTGTCCCTGAGCTCTTCAACTCAGGGCTACCCCATAAACCACAATGCCACTTCTGATTTTCTAATGGTTAATTGGAGATAAGAGTCTCATGGACATTAATGCCTGGACCTGCTTTCAGCCTTGATCCTCAGATCTCAGTCTCCTGAGTACTTAGGATTACAGGCATGGGCAACTGCACCCTGCTTTTGTCAATTTTTTCATGATGTTTTATTCTTTTTTTTTTTTTTTTGTCCAGTCCTGGGCTTGAGCTCAGGGCCTGAGCACTGTCCTTGGATTTTTCTCAAGGCCAGAACTCTACCACTTGAGCCTCAGCACCACTTCTGGCTTTTTCTAAGTATGTGGTACCAAGGAATCGAACCCGGGTCTTCGTGCATGATAGGCAAGCACTCTAGCACTAGGCCAAACTCCCGGCCCTGTTTTATTCTTTTTATGAACCAATGGAAATGGCTGAGTTTATAAGTTTTAAATTAAAGTTGCCATTACTCAAACTATGTTTTTCTATAATCTGATGACTTCTTTTTCAAACTTCTATAGACAAAAAACTGTGTGTTTGGAGAGCATTTTAAGTGCATGTTCCCATTAAAATATGACTAATGTGATGACTTCCTTAGTTTTGTCAGACTTGGACAAGAAATCTTTAGAGCAGAAATTTCAGAGTTTGTTCTTTAATTCCGAATGGAACCTGATTTAATTTTGGATTAACAGATCATTGGTTGTTTAATGATGTAAAGTTCCAGTAAAAATCATGGCTCATGGTATCTTAAAATATACTTAACACAACATTTTGAAAGGTAGAAATCTTATTTTCCTTAATGGGTACTTAGAAATTATAGTTGAATGAGTACATGACTATAAATAGAGCTTGTTCTCCTCACTAGAGGTGTAGCCATCTACCTGGCTCACTTCCTTTACAGGTAAACACCAGGCCCTTTGAAATCACCCCTGAAGTTCTAATTAGATCCAATTTTCTTTCCTTCCTGTTGAAAATTGCTGCCTTGAGTCTCATTGTGGGTGGGTTTCAAATCCCTGCCCCTTCCCCTTCTTCCTGAATATACTTGTGACTTTGCTAATTAATATTCCAACAAACACCATGTAATCCAAAAGGGATGCTGGAAGTGCAATATCTTATTTCTCTGCCACTGGTATTTCAAAATGCTTCCTAGGCAAACTAAGTGAAGTTGAAAAGGAAAGAACAAATGTGCCATGACAGCTATGACGTGAAACCTCAGCGGCAGTGGTAGAACACCAAATACTTCTCAAACACCTACAGGCTCTTCGGGATAATAGGGGAGTGTTGAAACTAGATGCTGAATCACTTTGCCATTACAAACCAGTGATGTTACGAATAGTTCACTGTAGAAGAAAAAAAAACCCTTTAGCAGTGAATTATCTTAATCAGCTGAATATATTCTACAGTTCACTGTAGATGAATAACATCTGTAGCAATGGATTATCCTTTTCATCTTAATAGACACTTTGGTGCTTCACCCAAAACCAGGACAAAATTGCCCTTGAAACTGCATGGAACAGAATCATGGAATGTACGTGTTCACAAATTTCTCATTGTTTTCTCACAGTACTTTTTCACGAGGGGTTGTTCAGGCATAGGCTAGTCCATCAAGGTCAAAAAGAACATTGATGGAAATATATGAAGTCTGAGTCAAGACTACTTTTAAAATAATCACCTAAGAAGGCACATGATAATATGTGTACAAAATATCTAGAGACTTTAGGTAAACACGGAATTTCATACTGGTTATGTATATCATAGATGATGTAATAAGTTTAGTAATATACTTGCAAGTATATTACAAGTAATGTATTTAGCACTTACTTTCAGGCCTTGTATAAGTTGTTGGATACTCAACTGGAACCTATCCTCTCTGGATTAGACTAAACCTCCTTTTGATTATTGTTAAGCTATCTCTTGCTTTTTCTTTATCTCACTATACCAAGGCAGGAATATCCCATGCCTGATGATCAAAATAACATTTACCAGTCAAAATCAAAGTCCTGTAAATAAGGCTCCTCTCTCATTCATGATTTCTCTACTTGAAAGTATTCCAGGGTAATAGTATGAAACAATGTGTGGGAACTTTATAGAAGACAATGCCACTGATTCTCTCCTCCTGCTCCTCCTCTTCCTCCACTTCCTCCTTCTCCTCCTTCTTCATCTTTTTTTCTTCTTCATCTTCGTCATCTTCATCATCTTCTTTCCTTTCCTTTACTCTTCCTATTGCCTCTGACATAGATATTCTTATCAGCCACACCACCTACCTTAACCTCTCTAGTATCTGAAAGTAGTCATTTTCTTCCATATGAAGCATTTTAATTTCTCTTCCTCCTTGTGTTTCTTTTGACAACCCACATTTGAACCTACCTTTCTTTTTGGTCAAGTTTCTCTCTTATCCAGTGGCTATTGTGGTAGGAATAAACTGGGTTCAGGTCAGATAACAAGGGTAACTGCCAATAGGAACCAGATTCTTCTGAGAGGAACTATTGTCACAGGTCACTTAGGTGTCAGACCTCCCATAAGGATTAAGGAGTGTTTCATAATACATACAAGAAAACATCCCAGAGTTTATGGGTACTCACAAGATATAAACTCAACATGAAAGTTGTCATAAACTTTTTTTTTTTTGCCAGTTCTGGGCTTGAGCCCAGGGCCTGAGTATTGTCCTTGGGCTTTCTCAAGGCTAGAGCTCTACCACTTGAGCCTCAGCACCACTTCCAGCTTTTTTTTTCTATATATATTAAGTACCAAGGAATTGAACCCAGGTCTTCGTGCATGCTAGGCAAGCACTCTACCATTAGGCCAAACTCTGGCCCAGAAATATGTTATAAATTTTAACAATAACAATTATTACAATATCCTTCAAAATTACTGAGAATTTTTTCTAATTAACATAACAAAATATATAACAAAAGTAATACCATTAATGCATTTTTGATGTTTTAAAGAAATGTTAGTTTGCAAAATTCCATGTGTCCATTAAGAAAAATCGAAGGAAACTACAGCAGAACACACTCACATCAAAATCACTTCTCTCTGAGATGTTTAAAAATGATTTAAATTATAGGGTACAGATAGGCAAGAACAAGAATTAAAAAAATAATCACTATATTCAGTAACTGACTAACATTTCATTGCTTTCAAGTACTTTTTAATGAATTTCAAGTTTTGGGCACTGAGCATTTGCATATAACATTACTGGCAGAATTAGACATACCACAGAAGGAGGTAATTCAGCAATTTGAACTCTTTTATAAGGACAATGAAGTGAGAGTTTCTGGAAAAAATATTTTGTGAACTATTTCTTTTCCACAAATCTCCTCTTACTTGGAGAATGATCTTAAATGCTAGAAGTTTGTATTTTTCAACTAATATGTGATTATATTTTTCATATTTTTCTTCTGGGAAAATAAAGAGTGATCTTCACTTTTCAAAGGTTGACAATGTGGCATTAACACATGATGTGGTGAAACCCAGACTTGATAAAAAGAGAGCTGAACATTTTAGATGCTGGTGTTAAGTGTCTCAATATTATTACTTATGTTCTCATGAAAAAGGAAAGTCTATGGCAAGCCAAAGGTAATGAAAACTTATGATCCATGTTATTCTGTCATCAAATGTTGGATGTTCTACTTTCTTCCTCTGTCTTCAACTATAGCCCAAAGTTCTTAAAGTAGGACAAGAATTAGTTGGTTGCTCTGGTAATCTGGCACTTACCCTGTAAATATTTACATAATAAAATGTGGGCCCTAGTATTTTAGCTATGAAGTTGACACTCCTATATTTACACTTCCGAAAGTTCTTTAACACTGAATAAAGGCAAATAATGAAAAAAAAAAACTGAAGAAAAGGGACATGGTTATAATGAATTAAGTACTTCCTAATGACTACATGAAGTAAGTTTTAAATTTATAATATTGAAATATCTGGGTAGTTAGTGTTCCCAGATTTCTACAAAGAAGATTCTTGGGAGGTCGAATGATATAGTGGAAAGAACATGATTTAGAACACACAGGCCTGCTCTTTCCATTCCAGTTCCTACCTTTAATAACTCATAACCATAGACCAGTCACTTTCTCTCAGCTCTAGTTTTCTTATTTTCAAGGTACCTACTTGCAATGTCTTATGGACCATATGATGATAGAAAATACTTTTAGAATGCATACTGTGTGTGGATAGTCCACCATGGCACATATATGGATGTTTTGACGTCATTAAGACTAAGTAAATGCTGGCGGTATGGCTCAAGAAGTATAGCTCTTGCCTAGAAAGCTCAAGACTGAGTTTAAACCTCACTACCACGGGAAGGGAAATCGATTTGCTTTACTGACTGAACCGAGGAAGTCATCCCTCAGAGAAGTTTTGCATTTTGTATTCTGAAGTGTGAGTAGACCAAAGAGGTTTATTGAACACATTAGCAGTTCTGAGCATTGTATCGTAGTGAAAATACTGCACCGGGAATCTAAAGCTCTCTCAGCTCCTGTCACTTTTCATTCTGTGTGTTTTGCTTGCTAGGCTCACTGCTTCACCACCCAGCTTTCCTGTTTAATCCTCGATTTAAGCTTGACAAAGGCAAGGTGTGCCAAGACAATTGTCTTGGTGGTGTTCATTCTTAGCATGATGAGACTAATGAGGACTAGCTGATTGAATAAATAAATAAAGAAGACATAAAAAGTTCTATTACAGTATAATGGATTGGCCAAACAATTTGATATATGTATATATATGGACATATATGGCATATATAGGTAGAGGCATATATGACATACAGACTCTCTCTAGGCAAAAATTATCTAGGAATTAAAAAATCTTTTATCAAGTTTTTAATTGGTTTTAAATTGCCATATAAAATTATTTATATTGTTATGTACACCATGATTGTTTTGAACTATATGTACATTGTGGAATGTTTACGTCTACCTAATGAGCAACCAAATTACTTCATAAATTATCAGTTTTCGTGGCAAGAACCCTTAGCATTTCCAAATAATATAATACATCATCATTAACTATATTCATCATGCTGAAAATTAATTTTCTTGAGTTAACTAAATTACTTTACCTTAATTTTCTTTAAAAAGTTTAAGTATACATTAAAGTAAAAGAAATAACTACACATGCTCATGATCTAAACTTCTTTCTACTCATTTAGACTATTTACCCTTTAGAACATGAAATGTGATACCTCTCTGAGGGATGATTTTTTTTCTGTTTATAACCTAGTTTTATTAATGATCAAATTCTAAACCATCTCATCCTCCTTTTCATTCAGTTAGTTGGATTATTTTAAAGTAAAATACTTTATGTATTTTTTTTTCTGATCAAGCTGCGAATTTTATTTTTCACACAGGGGTTTATATGCCTTATGTATTTTATTCCTGTGGTTTTTTAAAACAAAGACATGATATAAAAAGTTAGACTTTTTGATTATATGTTCTTGGGGGTGGAAATGAAATAAAGCTTTTCCATGGTTCTAACCTGGTTCCTCATTTATTTCAGTTAAAGCCATTGTCATCTCCACTGCCCTGCACTTCCCATTGCTGAATACCTTCTCAAACATATAGTCATCAGAGTAAACTCATTGGCTCAGCCCATCTGCAGAATCATCAGGAGACTGAGTCTCACTTTTAGATTATAAAACCCACAACGATTCACAAAACTTGAACACTTACTGACAAGTTCCAAGATATCAGATTCACATGCCAAGAATTTTGGCTAATAAAGTAACCTTTAAACATTGCAATTAAGCTATCTTAGAAAGCCATTAAAATGTTCAGCCTTGGACCTCTTTCACATTCTTCATTTTTTGTGAGCAAACAACCCTCTGTATAAGTCCAGTCTTGGTATTCTGCTATAGCTAAAGAAATAGACCAGGTCTGTGAGTGATGGCTGGATTTCATGATGTAGCAGTCTGGTGGTTTATTGCCAGGATGAACCAACCATATGACTAAAATTTTCAGTCCCAACACCCCCACCCCAAATTCCACTCCTAACTTCAGGAAAGAGAGAGAGACTGAAACTGAGTTAATCACAGCAGCCAGTAATTTACTTATGCCATCTATGTTTGTTATATACTTGGTAATGTCAACAGAATGATGAAATGGCCTAAAAATAATTTCATAAGACATACCATCATTTAAAAAATTTGCTCATACATGATACAGTGTATCATACTCTCCTAGAGTATATGTAGAAAAAAATGGAGTTTCACCCAAGTGTCCTCTTAATTTTCCATTTCTAGTCTAGGATCTAATCCAAGATCTCACGTTACATTAACTTTTCATGTCTTCTTAATTTCCTTTAATCAAGCCCTGTGTCTCAGTATTTATTTGTCTCAACCTTGACACTTGTGAGGAGTACTAGCTTTGTATTTTGTAAGATGTTTCTTAATTTGTATTTGCTGTTTGCTCATGATTGCATTGAGGTTACACATTTTTGGCAACACTTTCACAGAATGTATTCTTTGCATTGCCTCATATCAGTAGGTATTTGATGTCAATATGTCTTATTACTAGAAATGTTAACTTTGATCACTTGATTAAAGGAATGTCTGCCAGGTTTCTCCAGTATAAGATTTTGTTTTCCCTTTGTAATTAATAAGTATCATGTGGGGAAATTCTTTGAAACCATGAACATATCCTGTTTCTCATCTACTTGCACCTACTAATTTCAGCAATCATTGGTGATTTTTATCTACAATTATTACTTTATTGCTGCCCCATGGGGATTTTCTATTTCTATTGTTCTTTCTGCATTTGCTAATTGGAATTTTACTGGCTGAAACAGCTGTCCACTTCCACATTTATTTGTTGACTTATTCCCATCAGAATGAAGTCATGGATATGTGATTTTTTTATCATAACTTACTTTGCATGATCAAATTTTCCTATGGGGGTATGAACAGAGAGTAATGTAATTTTTACATATTGCAACATATTAAATTATCTTTGAGTAGTTTATGAATACAGTAAATCTTGATCAATGCCACCGCTTTCAACATTCTTACCTATCCCTTCTCAACCCACTCCCTCTCTCACTCTTCTTAACGTTGTAGGTTGTATATCGAATTCTTTATTTTTAAACATTATTTTATTATTATGAAGATGTTATATAGAGGCATTACCATCTCAGAAGTCAGGAAATTTGTACATTTCTCTTTTTGGACAATGTCACTCCTTCCTTCACATTCCCAGTTTCCTTCTTCCATCCCTGTCCACAAGTGTCATCCATCATTTTTCACATAACGTGTACTTAATAGCATGATTGAAATTGCTCATCCTTCCTCCCTCCCTTTCTTTTCTGCACCCTCTCTCTGCTCCCCATAAAAGAAAAGAAAAAAAAAACAGTAAAAAGAAAACCTCCATGACCACAACCACTACTACCCAACAACAACTCTAATAATAGAAAAAAAAAACCTTGTTCTTCCAGAAGATTGTTTCAATAAATAATATTTTAAATGTTCAAAGAAGTTGCACCTTTGTGTTCCATCCCAAAGAGTATCATCCTGTAGTCTGACTCTGTGTAAATGCCTGGAGTCTTGCATAGTTTATCATATCCAGTTATATTTTAGACCTAGCTTTGACAGTTGAGAGAAAGCACACGCTGTTTGTTTCTCTGAACTTGGCTCACAGTACTTGATGTGCTTTGTTCTAGGCCCATCCATTTCCCTGCAAATGATATAATCGTATTCTTTCTAATGGATGAGTAACAGTCCATTATGCAAAGCAAATTTTCTTGAAATATCTGTTCATTGAGGAGTATCTGAGCTGACTCCATACCTTGGTTATGGCGAATAGTGCTGCAATTAATATGGTTGTACTAGCAGCTTTATTGTAGCATGATCTGTAATACTTCAGATAAATGCCCAGGAGTGGAGATGCAACATTTTTAGCACATTTTAAAAAACTTGTTTGTATTATAATGATTCCAAAATCTCTGAGTATAAGTACAGAAAACACATTATATTAAGAGATTAAGAAAACCAGAGGAGTGTAAAGAAATTTAGAATATCAACAAATGACATTTTCAGAACTGAGATCTCACAGAAGAAAATAAAAATGGAGCAGTACTAGTATTTGAAACAAAAATGGATCAAGATTTTCTAAAACAGGTGAAAGAAATAAGTCCACAATTTCAAAATAGAGAACACTACAAAGGATAATTAGATAGAAAACTATACTTTGGAACATCATCTGTATATTTCTGAAAATCAAATAAATAAAGGGAAGACATAAAAAAACTGGAGACAAAACTAGGGGAAGCTGTGAAGTTGGGAGAGAAGTTGGAGAATGGTGAGTGGCTTATATCCATCAAGATGTTGTACTCACAAAATGACATGTTGAATGGTAATCCTTTTGGACAATTACTTAAAGATGATAAATGTTCATCTTAAAAAACAGCTGAAGAGTTTTCAGTGTGTCAGCTTTTACCTCCAGGTCTTTGATCCATTTGGAGTTAATTCTAGTGCAAGGTGACAAAGAAGGATCCAGCTTTAGTTTTCTGCAGGTGCTTAACCAGTTCTGACAGCACAAATTGTTGAAGAGGCTGTCTTTCTTCCATTCTATTTTTTTGGCTCCCTTGTCAAAGATTAGGTGGCCATAGGTTTGTGGTTTAATATCTGGGTCCTCAGTTCTATTCCATTGGTCTTCAGGCCTGTTCCTGTGCCAGTACCAAGCTGTTTTGAGAATTATAGCTCTGTAATAGAGTCTAAAGTTTGGAATTGAAATTCCTCCAGCGCTGTTCTTTCTGCTCAGAAGTGTTTTTGCTATACGGGGTCTTTTATTATTCCATATGAAATTTTGGATTGCCTCTTCTATTTCTTTAAAGAATGACATTGGGATGTTGATGGTTATTGCATTGAATTTGTAGATAGCTCTTGGCAAGATTGTCATTTTCACAATGTTGATTCTTCCAATCCAGGAGCATGGGAGGTTTTTCCATTTCCTTAGTTCGGCTTTAATTTCGTTTTTTAGGGTTTTAAAGTTTTCATCAAAAAGGTCCTTTACATTCTTAGTTAAGTTAATTCCTAGAATAGGAGATATACTAGGCCTCCTTGGCACAGGTCGAAACTTTCTTAATAAGGACCAAGAATCACAACAAATCAGAGAAAGGCTGGATAAGTGGGACTGCATTAAACTGCAGAGCTTTTGTATGGCAAAGAACATAGCTAGTAAACTAATCAGGAAGCCTACAGAGTGGGAGAAGATCTTCACCAACCAAACAACGGACAAAGGCCTCATATCTAAAATATATCAACAACTCAAAAAGTTGAATTACTCCAAAACTAACCTCCAAAGTAACAACCATCCCATTAAAAAATGGGCCAAAGACTTAAAGAGAGTCTTCTCTGAAGAAGAAACAAAAATGGCCTATAGACACATGAAGAAATGCTCAACATCTCTGGTCATAAAAGAAATGCAAATCAAAACAACTCTAAGATTCCACCTCACTCCAGCTAGAATGGCCAGGATCAGCAAAACGAATGACAACAGATGCTGGAGGGGATGTGGCCAGGAGGGATCACTACTACACTGTTGGTGGGAGTGCAAACTCGTTCAACCACTATGGAAAGCAGTGTGGCAGTGCCTCAAAAGGCTAAACATAGAACTCCCCTATGACCCAGCAATTCCACTACTTGGCATTTACCCAACCACCCAGAAACAAGGACATACTAAACCCACTAGCACAACAATGTTCATTGCAGCACTATTCACCATAGCAAAGATATGGAACCAACCTAGATGTCCCTCAGTTGATGAGTGGATCAACAAGTTGTGGTATTTGTACACAATGGAATTCTATGCTGCTGTCAGAAAGAATGACATCGCCCCATTTGTTAGGAAATGGAAAGACTTAGAAAAAATCATATTAAGTGAAGTAAGCCAGACTCAAAGGAACTTAGGCTCAATGGTTTCCCTCATTCGTCATAATCAGTAGAAACCTTGGGCTCTACTAGCAGAGATTTGCAATAGAGCAAACTCTTGATACATAAGGACATATGATGTGAAGCTAATTGAAAGGACCTCCAGGATAGTGAAACAAAAGCCATATAATGAATGATTGTTGTCCTTAATGTACTATGTTGTCTCTCATCTCCTTTGCTGTCCCTTGGTTATCTCATATTGGTATAGTATCTCATTTTGTTATCTGATATATTGAATTTATTTGTAGTTGGATATTTGAAATTTGATAGGGAAGGGGGGAAAACCAAGACGGGTGGGGGGTGTGGGGGGGGAGGGAAACGGGTACCAAGACATGTGAAAGGGTATCAATGTATGTGAATTAATGCACCTTCTATCTGGCAAAAATCATGTAACCCTTTTACTAATTACAATAAAAAAATAAATAATAAAATAAAAAAAATAAAAAAAAACAGCTGAAGAATAGGGATGCATTACTTCCTAATGAGCAAAAATAATTGTATTAATCAGCCTCACAACAAAGTTATACAACTGATCACTTAATATGGAAGAGGTTTTAAGGTGTTGAAAAAATATAAAACAATTTATAATTCTCTACTGTCTTATTCAAATAATATTAAATGTAAACCACACTACAATGTTTTTCTACAAATAAAATTGAATAGCACATATTGCTAGTAGAAACAGTAAGGATAAGCAAATTTTAGAGTTCAAGGAAAATAGACCGAAGGGAAATCAAATCTATTAGAAGCAAGGAAAAGTGACTACAGTGGCAAATTTGTGCATAAAAGAGAATATTACACAATAGAGAATATTGAAGTATTCCCGTTAAATATGTGACAAATATATACTTTTTTTTTGCCAGTCCTGGGCTTGAGCTCAGTGCCTGAGCACTGTCCTTGGACTTTCTCAAGGCTAGAGCTCTACCACTTGAGCCACAGCACCACTTCTGGCTTTTTTCTATGTATGTGGTACCAAGGAATCGAACCCGGGTCTTCATGCATGCTAGGCAAGCGCTTTAACCACTAGGCCAAACTCCCGGCCCCAAATGTATACTTTTAAAAAACTTCTTGTTTTTTCCAGAATGTTAAAAATATTGATATTTTATAATGTATACTATAAAATCTATTCAAGGTAGTTAATGAAGTGATTGCATTAGTTGAAGACAAAATATCTTTCTGAAATGGTATCAAATTATGTTAATAGTAGTTTTCTAAAGTTTCTCTTTCAAGGGCTCTAACTTTCTAATGTCCTTAGAAAAAAAATAAGTAAATGAGATCAGTTATTTTACAACTAAGCATCCGGTATCAACAACTCCTCTGCCCAACAAACACAGCCTCTAGTATAATTTATCCCTTCCTCAGTCAATTCCACAATATTACTTTTCTCATGCTTATTAACAGCTATAATTCCCATTTCTAAATTCATTGGTAGAATAAGAAACTGATGATCTTTTCCAACTGCACCTCTGTAGCTTGAAGGGGAAAAGTGAAGAACTGGATTTTGAAAGGAAGAAAATGCAGCAGCTTAAAGGAGTAAGTGGAAGGACTAATTGGCTATAAATGGGACAATCTAGGAGGTAGAGGAGAGGGAAGAAAATATGAGAAAGAGCATGGGAAATCAAATCACACCAAAGGAAAGCTATATTAATTAGTGTTGAGGACGCAATGCAAATAGTTGTATTATCAGTCACCCAAGATTTTCTTTCTCAAAGTAAGACTACCAATCCAGTTTGGGATATATGGAGTTTAATTTTTTGTACAGTTGTAAAACTAGATTGATAGAGTAGGCAGCTATCCATAGAGGTGAGAAAGAAGAATAAACTTACAGATAGCAATTAAGTATGGAACTTAAAATGAGATAAACCAAAGTAGATCATAAAATGTTTTACCTTCTATTGGAAAATGTATCTCATGGGCTGTATCTTTAATACCTTAAATTATTGCTTATATGCTTATATTCTGTATGATCCTATTATGTTACACATGCACAAATACATGTACACACACAATTTCTTGGATTTGATCATTAGCCTTTTAAATTCCAACTTTAAATGTTGTGGTTGGTTTTGGTTCTATACTGCTTAAACAGGACACTGGATGACACACATATCTGGTTCTAGGCAGCAAAGGCTCTGATTCTAGCCCCTGGCATAAAAGAATAAGACCTTGTCTAAAGAATAAGTAAATTAAAAGAGGCTGAGGGGTGTGCTTACCTAATAAAGGCAAGGTTCTGAATTCAAATCCTAGTAATGTGAAAGAGAGAGAGAGGAAGGGAAGGAGGTAGGGAGGGAGGGAGGGAAGGAGGGAGGAAAGAAGGACGGATAGAAAAGAAAACCAAGGTATGCATAAAAGAATAACAGATAGAGATTATTTATTGAATACATCAATATCCACTCAGTATTCTGAGTCATTACTCTTTTTCTTGTTTCTTTTTGTTGATATAACACAATTTACTATGTTATTCTTTATGACTCTTTGTTAAGGCTTCTCTGTTTAGACTTTAATGCAATAACTCTTCAATTATTTTCTATGAATATGCTGCCAGCTACCTCTTGTTAGGTTAATTGAAGCATATTCTCTTTGTAACTGGTTTTATACATAAGGAAACCAACAAAATACAAAAGGTATTAGCAGAGGCAGCTGTGAAAATTATATTTTAGCATGTAATAGCAACCCAGAAGAAATAGATAAGCTCCTAAAAGCATGAAACTAAGACTGAATAATGCAGACATAGAGGAACTGAACAATCAGGAGTTAAGAAAATTGAATCGGCAAACAAATTTTGCCAACAAAGAAAAGTCCAATACCAGATGGCTTTGCTGATGACTTAAGATATCATCAATCTGTTTCAAGATTGCTGAAAACAATGAACGGGAGGAAACAATTCAAAAGTCACAATTGTAAGGCCAGCATTCATATGATATCAAAATCAGAATGGGACACAAGGAATGAAATTACATTCTAATATTCCCAATTAACGCAAAACTACTCAACAGACGACTAGAAACCCAAATTCAGCACCAGATTAAAAGGATCTCACACGAAGACCAGATTTAGCTATGGTATTCAGGAAGAGTTCAACATACATGAATCAATGAATGTGATATAGCACATTAGAATATTGAAGGAGAAAAGTCCTGTTACTTTTAGCAGATGCAGGAAAAGCGCTGGAGAAACTTCAACACCTTTTTATGATGAAAGTCTCAATGAATTAGATATAAAGGAATTTACCCCCAAATAATAAATTCCATATGTTGGAAGCCCACAGCTAACATTATCAAAGATGAAAAGCTGAAAGGTTTTCCTTATGAGATTAGGAAGCAACATGAAAGGATACTATGTTTGCTATTTTTTTTTTTTTTTGGCCAGTCTTGGGTTTGAGCTCAGGGCCTGACCACTGTCCGTGGGAGTTTTAAGACTAGAGCCATATCACTTGAGCCATAACACCACTTTTGGCTTTTTTTTTCTATGTTTGTGGTACCAAGGAATCAAATACAGGACTTTGTGCATGCTAGGCAAGCATTCTTATCACTAGGCCAAACTCCCAGCCCTACTCTTGCTACTTCTATTCTATAAAATACTCCATGACCTCGCCAGAAAATTAGGTAAGGGAAGAATTAAAAGCCCTAAAAACTTAAGGAAAAGGAGCAAACTGTCTTGCAGGTGTCACAATCTTCTCAGAAAGATTATCACACATAAAAGAACTACTGAAATATTAGAAATAATAAGTATGCCATGAAAAAGGATATCAATGTTTGTAAAGTAATGCACCTCTATCTGGTGAATATAATGTAACACTTCTATTAATTGTAATAAAATATATGAAAAAAGAACTACTTAAATATTAGAACTAATAATATTAATTTTATACAAAGAGATTAGAATAAACCTACATATAACACTTGTAATTGCATACATTAACAAGTATTTTTTAAAAGAAATAAGAAAAGGGGTGGGGGTGGGGGGAGGGAAATGGGGACCAAGACATGTGAAAGGGTATCAATGTATGGGAATTAATGCACCATCTATCTGGCAAATATCATGTAACCCTTCTATTAATTACAAAAAAAATATAAAAAATAAAAAAAGAAATAAGAAAAGATAATAGCAATTGCAACAGATTAAAAAATAAATCCTAACAAACTTGGTAATGAATTTAACTAAGGAGGCAAAACATTTCTGAACTGAGAATTATGATGCACTTATAAGTGATTGTAGAAGATATAAACAAGTAAAAATGATACCATGTTCATCAATTGGAAGAATTACTGTTATTAAAATTAATCAGCTTACCAAAGTGACAATGCACCAGAATTCCAATGACATACTTTTCACAAAATAGGAAAATAATTTTAAAAATGTATATTGGACCCCCAAAGACCTAAAA
Source organism: Megascapheus bottae (assembly GCF_031878675.1). NCBI lineage: Eukaryota > Metazoa > Chordata > Mammalia > Rodentia > Geomyidae > Megascapheus > Megascapheus bottae. The sequence continues at coordinate 44,025,771 of NC_143511.1, forward strand.
ATAGCCAAAGCATTCTTGAATGAAAAGTACAAAAATGAAGGTATCACAATACTTGATTTAAAAATATATTACAGAGGACTGGGAGTTTGGCCTAGCGGTAGAGTGCTTGCCTAGCATGCACGAAGACCCGGGTTCAATTCCTCAGTACCACATAAATAGAAAAAGCCGGAAGTGGTGCTGAGGCTCAAGTGGTAGAGCTCTAGCCTTGAGAAAGTCCAAGGACAGTGCTCAGGCCCTGAGCTCAAGGCCAGGACTGGCAAAAAAAAAATATATATATATATATGTATATATATATATATATATTACAGAGCTTTAGTAACTAGAATATCATGACACAGAGACCAATGGATCAAACTAGAACCTCCAGAAATAAATCAACGTATGTATTTGATTTCCAAAGATGTGATAGATTTCCAAAGATGTCAAAAACACAAAGAAAGTAGACAATGTTTAACAAGTGCTGTTGAGAAAACAATATCCATCTACAGAGCTCAGGAGTTGAAAATTGTATCTTGTGCATGCATGCGTGTGGAGCTTAAACTCTGGGCCTGTCTGTGAGCAACATTTTGCTCAAGGCTAGGAAGTCTACCATTTGAGTCACAGCTACCTTCAACTTTTGGAGGTTCATGGAGATCATGGTCTCAGGGATTTCCTGCTTGGGCTGGAATCACACTGAGATTCTCAAATCTTAGCCTCTTTAGAGGCATGAGCCCACTAATCCCCAGCTGCAATCATCTGTATCTCACAACACATACAAAAATCCACTCAAAGTGGAGTTTTGTACATCAGATTATAAACCTGTTGGGAAAAAGAAACATACAAGAAAAGCTTCTTGATATGGAATTTGGGCAATGATTTCATATGATGCCATAAGCATAGGAAACAAAAAAAAAGGAGATGACTTCAAACTAAAGTCTTTGTGTGGCAATAGAAAGAATGAATGAAGGTGCAACTGTGAAATGGACAAAAGTATTTCAAACAAGTTATCTGTTGAGGCCTTCATATCTGAAGTGTGTAAAGAACTCAACCGTAAAAAGCAAACCAATGAAAACAAACAATAGACAAAAGATATAAAGGAATATATCTTTTTTTTTCCAAAAGGAGACATATAAATGGCCAATAGATACTTTAAAAATATCTCAACATACTAAATCATCAGAGAAATGCAAATTAAAACACAATGGGATTTTTTTTACTTCACACCTGTGAAAATAGCTATTATAAAATGGCTTTTGTGAGGATAGGAAGGAATGGAAAACTTGTATGCTATCAGTATGATTGTAAACTAGTACAGTCAATGGAAAAATAGCCTGGAGCTTTCTCAAAAATTTTAAAACACAGTATCTGTGTAATTCAGCAATTCCATGTCTGGGTATAGAGCCACAGAAACTGAAATCAGTATCTTGAAGACGTAACTTTGCTTCTAAGTTCATTACGACATTATTTATGATGGCTGAGAAATGAAACCAATCCAAGTATTTATCAATAGATAAAAATGGGTAATGAAAATGTAGCAATACTATCCGACCTTAAAAACAACAAAAGGAAACAACAAAAAAGGAAACAACAACAGAGAAGAAAAATCCCGTCATTTGTGACGTGGTTATGATTAGAAGTCATTATGCTAAGTGAAATCAGCCAGGCACTGGAAGACCTCCTACACAATCTCATTTAAATGTGAACTCCCAAATGTATGGAGCAAAATTGTGACCAAATAGGGAGAATGAGAAAGAAAATGAGATGATGGTAGAGAGTACAGTTTCAAATAGGGTAAATACATTTTGGAGTTCAACTGGCAATAGTGTAATGACCATTGTTATCTTCTAGGAAAGTTCTGAGAGAGTAGACTTGAAATCTCTTCACAAAAAAATTGGTAACTGTGGTGATAACATGTTAACCTAAGAATGTGGCACTGTGACTCAAAGTGGTAGAACACTAGCCTCGAGCAAATAAGCTCAGGGACAGCATCCAGATCCTGAATTCAAGTACCATGACGGACAAAAAGCTAATAAATATGTTAACCCAAGTGATTTAACTATCTTATAATGTGTATATTTATCAAAACAACTTATATCAAGGTACATTGTACAAATAAACTGACATTTTGAATTGATAATCCCTCTATACAACTGCTTGACTTTAAATTTTTTTGAAGTCATATATATCATAAACAAACACACACATATGTCAGTACCTAATTTTTAAAATACTGCAGAACTAGATCGTAAATGTTTTTCGCCACATAAAAGGTAGGTATATGTGAATATGTGTATTTTCATTAATAATTTAATTTTATCCATTTCACAATTTATTCATTTCAAAGCATCATATATTTACATCATAAATACACACCACTTTTATTCATCCATTATGTTCACAAGGGCAGAGAACAAAATAAGTGAATTAAAACATAAAAAAGGAAACCAGGAAGTTGGGCAATATCTCTAATAAGGAAGGATATCGAATTGATTATGTTTCTGTTTAAAAATGTATTCTCAAAACTAATTGCTTCTTTATGTATGAATCTAAGTCCTGACCATACACTCAGTAAATAAGAACAAGTTTGAATTTATAATAAGCATGATGGAATTAATATAATCAATTTCCACACTGTATCCTAAGCCATGTATGTGGAAAGCGCAATGAATTTAAAATCTGAAAAACCTGCTCTTAAGTTTTACTACTTCTTAGTTACATGACTTGGCAAATCCCTACTTCTCTCATCCTTAGTTTTTTCATCTGGAAAATAGAGGTAATGAAGTGAAAGATATTAACTAATGTTTATGAAAGCCTTCCATAATAGTGTAAATGTAATTACAACTCACACAGGAACACAACCCCATTTGTTATAATCATTCTTCCATGGCAATTCTACCTCATTCCTACACTTTAGACCCCCTCTCAAGAGCTCTATAAACTTGGCACAAACGTGTTAATTCACCTAAAAGTTTTGTTCATTTGTTTGAAAGCAAACCAATATTAACATGAATTGAAGTGTGACAATTCAAGTGGTCAGAAAGGAAAAATACAACTCCTGGTATGGTTCTGTGCAGTTATGGTGGTTAGTGTTCATTGGTCTTCACACACCAAGTCCTCTAATGTTCTTGGTCTGGAGATGATGAGATGGCTTAGCTAGCCTCTCTTCTAACAATGCTCCATAGTGGCTGCTGGTGACAGACGCAACTGTAGGCCTGGTTGTTTTCAAAAAAGCTCCTCTTTCAACTCCCCTAAATATTAGTCCTGTGTTTTCTCCACTGTTTGGCCAAGACGAAGTCTGTTCTTAATTTGAGGTCTGCTGCATGGGAGTGTTTTAGCATTGCTAATTTTGGAACAAATTGCTTGAGATGGAACCTTTCACAGAAGCTGACTATCAAAACCTGAATTCCTAGGTCAGTTATCTGATGTTTGCCATGGTAGATTGTTTTCCAACTCATGTCCTCATCAGCATGTGGGAGTCCTTGAATCTGAGTCAGTTGAGCAGATGTTAATATGCACAGCTACATCTCACACAACTTCACACACAGCAAAGGGGAAACACACAGCTGTGTTGTTTAATATGATATTAAAACTTAGCAAAAGGGTACAAAGATGGAAAGTCAAGTAATTCAGCATTCAAAGTATCAATTCATAATAAAAAGAGAGAGAAAATGTGTACCTTTAAATGAATGTGGGGTGGGATGAGGGTAGGGGTGGGGGGGAGGAAATGGGGATCTAGACATGAGAAAAGGTATCAATGTATGTGAAGTAATTCACCTTCCATCTGGCCAATGTAATGTAACCCTTCTATTAATTACAATAAAAAATATATGAAAAAAATAAATGAGTGTTTGAGTTGATTTTTATTAGAAAGTGTTTGACCTATTAGGCTTCCCATAAGGCAAAGGTCTTAGGCTCTCTGTGTTGACATCTACTGAGAGGCACATCTGCTGTTTTCCTCTGTAATGATATACTTCAGATATACTCAATATTCCAGATACAGTTCTGTTTCCAGAGGTGCCTTAATTGCAGAGGACAGGGAATCACAGTCAGCCTTTTGACACTATGGATTTAATTAGGTTGAAGACTATAGAGAGCTTCTAACAGTACATAGTTTATTCCTCACAATCTTTCATGACAGGATGTTGTCCAACTAAAAGAAGAAAAGAAATACCTTTCCTTTTTTTCATTTAAACAACAGAATCATGCATTAAATAGGAAAAGTCTGTTTAGACTCCTATAGATTAGCCATTGGATAAAAGATTGCTAATTTGAAACATATTTCTTAATTTAAGAAGAGACTACAGGAAAGTATATAACTGATTTTTTTTTTGCTGAGTTACAAAACAGTTCATTTGTGCTAGTGATGTAGCTCAGTTGTAGAATGTTGGCCTGTCCTAGCCAAAGCCCATGAGTTCATTCCTTAGCACTGAAAAGAAAGCAGATTGATGACTTGAGACTTCAAATTCTAGAGGTTTCACCTTTTGCATCCAGTTCTTCTGTGGGTACTGGTTACTTTCTAGGCTGGAGCAGAAATGTGGACAGGGAGATATGATACGGTAGTTGCAGCATGAGGCAAAAATTCCAAGGGTCTGGGTGCTATCATTAGTTGTTCTTTTGAGCAGACACCCCTCAGGTGATTTTGTGAGATGCTTTCCTTTCTTGTGAGAGGTCCCTTATTTATGTTTTATCACTTTACGTAACTCTATAACGTAAACATTATAATTTTAATTTTTATAAATGTAAATACAAGCTAGGAAAGGGTAACTGACTTGCTCAAACACCACAATCAGTCATTAAAAGGGCCTCCTTACAATTGAAATTCTTTAAACAAATCTTTAAACAAATCAATTCTTTAAACAAATCTAGATTATTAATTATCAGGATACACAATGCTATTGGAGTTTTATTTTACTGATGTGTACATGTCTGCAGGGTCCTTTTCTGTTATATGCTGAGAGAAACCTAGCATTCGAATATGCGATTCACTGGACAGACTGAAAATGTGTAACTCCTTGTGTTGAAGCACAGATGCTTACTAGCTATGGGGAAGACACATTCCACCCCCTCCTGTCCACCCATTTCTTGAGGTTATGTATTTTACTTTTTAGGTGTTCTTCTTTTCTTCCTCTCCCTTCTCTATCTCTTCCCCTCCTTGTTCTTCTTCTCCAATTCCTCTTCTTCCTCTTTCTCTTCTTCTTTCTTCTATCAGATGTACTTTGACACTTGAAAGGAAGCAGGGTAGACCTGGGTGCTGGTGGCCCACACCTATAATCTTGGATACTCAGGAGGCTGAGATCTGAGGATCATGGTTCAAAGCCAGACAGGGCAGGAAAGTCGGAGAGACCTCTGAGTGAAAAAAAATCTCAGGGACATTTCCTAGACTCTGAGTTCAAGTCCCAGGACCAGCATGAAAGCCATTGTTATAATCTCACTATTGTTCTACCCACAGCCCTACCTATTTTAAATATTCCAAAGAAGATAGGTTTCCTTGCTTTAGTTGTTGGCTAAGCTCTTCATATGCTTCATCTGTAAAATAAAACATACACATTATGAAAAAGACAAATTCTGCGCAATGTGAAAAGAAACTATCTAGCACACATAGGCACATATTTTTACATATTTGTTTCTAAGTGTACAAACAGGATCTGCTCTACAAAATGCTCCAGGATAGTATTTGTTGCAAATTTATGTAATCAGCCATGTTGCAAGATGGTATTCAAGGAAAAGCTTAAAGCTGTGGAATCCTTATTTCACATCTAGCATCCTCGTTCTCTCTTTCTCCCTTCCAGGGGTGGAGAAACATTTTCTGCCAAAGGGCATTTGGATAGTTATAACATCATTTGAGTGCCTAGATTTATTGAATTTTGCTTCTAAAGAAGCTTCTAGATTTATTGAATTTCAAGTCCTGCCTGCAGTTGCCTTGGCAGGACCCAGACGGAATGATTTTGAAGGCATTATATGGCCCGGGGGTCAGATGCTCCCCACCTCTGCTTAGACCAATAAATAATGGAAATAAAAAATAAACATCAAACAATACAGTAAAATATGAAATGATTTTATGTTTAAAAAGCATTATAATAACTACAATATACATTCCAAAAAGAACATTTTGTGTGTGAGGCGAAGTCTGTTAAAGACTAGGGAGCCCTGGCTATCTCTTAGATTTTAAAGTTTCTAAGTACATTTCCAGATGTTTCACTATCAAGCTATAACACTCAAGTTCAATTCCTTTAAAATTCAGTTGTTGATGAGAATTCTCAAGAAAATCCCTAACACATACACGCATATACACAACACCTCCCATACCCCCCTCCCCTTTCCTCTCTTTTCCCTTCTCTTCCTTATATTCAAGTTAATGATCCTTTGGCAGGCTGGGTCTTGCATTAGAAGCTTTAATAATAGGCATCTCCCTGCAGCACATGATTATCTGAATTCTGAACCAGCACATGCAAAGCGAGTCACGTGTGTTGCTGGAAAATCTAGCTTCACCGAAAGAGTGGCTGGCATAGGCCCACAATTGCAATCAAACCCAGGGATCTTTTAATTATGAAGTTGAACAAGACACACACAGAGAGAGAGAGAGAGAGAGAGAGAGAGAGAGAGAGAGAGAGAGAGAGAGAGAGAGAGAGAGAGAGAGAGAGAGAGAGAGAGAGAGAGAGAAATATAAAATATCTTCAAAACCTAGATCAATATTAGACACTAAAGTTCCAGCCATACTTAGTCTAAACATAAATGTGTCTCTTAAATATAATTTAGAGTTTTCTAAAGATAGTGATTATTCCACAATAATAAAACTCCATGCCCTGGCTAAGGAAGACTGAATTATCTTTTATGAGGAAAGTTTATTTTTTTCCTGAGTTACTGAAGTTGTTACATAAGGTCACAATTAGCACACTTACTGCCCTTAATCTCAGAGAGATAAGATCAAACACCCCAGAAGAGCAAGACAGATGGTATGTCCTGATAAAAACAAATTATCCTCAAGTGAATTTATAGCTAGGGTGGAACACACTGCCTTGCTACCTGTGCTGGCCAATATTTTTGGCACATATGACGATAGTTTTAATAGGCTTCTTGCTCAAGTTTTGAGGAAACAAAAACCCTGTTACAGTTTGACTACTGGAAGACTGGAAAGATTTCTCCAAATCAAAGCCCAAGGCAATGTGAGGGATTTTTCACAGAGACTGATTGATAAAGTGAGGATGGATGGATTGCTGAAATAAATGCACTAAACACCCATGTGTCTTTGAAATGAATTTGATTACTTTATGAAAGTCTATCTATCATCTTATATACTTTCTGATCACATCTACATTCATCATTATATTGTTCAATACCACAATTGATCACATTTTAGAGATTTGTTTTTTGGGTCTTACATTTATGGTGACTGTGAGTACACTACTGCTTCTCCTACAAGTGCAGCCCATTTTGATCTGATTTCATCTGAGATAGTGGCATGCTTTTTATCTAAACTAGCTTCAACTACTTTCTTCTTACTTACCATTTCCTATCAGAGCTGGGATGATAGTTTTGTGACAGTACACTTACCTTTTCTGTTAAGATGGTCTTACAAATTCTTCTCCCTGGACTGGCCTTACACCATAATCTTCCTGATCTCAGCTTTTCTCATAGTTGGGATGGAACGCAAATGCCTCCATGCCCTGTATTTTTTCCATTGAGGTGATGTTTCATGAACTTTTCACCCAGGCTGGCCTCAGAACCAGAGTCCTCCAAATCTCAGCTTTCAAAGTAGCTAGGATTACAGGTGTGCACCAGAGCTCTTGTGTTGGGTTTTGATGCTGGGTTTGCCTATGCAATTTCTATAGATCACATTTATGCAGCAGGAATAGAAATTGATTTTTCTCTCCATAAATATGTATTTGAGTGGAGAGTAAAGCAAACTTCAGTAAGACACAAAAAGCAAATAACTTTAGGGAAAAGATGATGAGTTGTATTATAAATTAAGAGTTGGCTCAGCCTAACAAATGTAGCCCTGAGGCTGAAAGTACTATGCACATTTTAAATGGTTTTGGGAAAAAGAAAGAGAAAGAATAAATGAGAGAACAATAGCCAATAGAAATTATCTGATCTATGGCCTGGGAGTTTGGCCTAGTGGTTAAAGTGCTTGCCTAGCATGCATGAAGACCCGGGTTCAATTCCTCAGTACCACATACATAGAAAAAAGCTGGAAGTGGTGCTGAGGCTCAAGTGGTAGAGCTCTAGCCTTGAGAAAGTCCAAGGACAGTGCTCAGGCCCTGAGCTCAAGCCCAAGGCTGGCAAAAAAAAAAAAAAAGAAATTATCTGATCTAGAAAGACTTCCTTTCAAACAACTGATAACCTATTGTACATTTTTTATATTATTTCTCACTAAGATTTGGTAGAGTAAAGAAATTATTTCTAAAACTTAAAATTAAGAAACATTTAAAATAAAATTTAAACATTAACAGTGTTATGTTATTACTGAGATGCTGTGCAAAGCTCAGTCAAGTGAAAGTATTATGATGATAAAAATAAATTGTTGATGACCTCTGCAGGATATTGACAAAGAGCCTAGGCATGCAAGCATCTTAGAGTGATGAAATGCTCAGCCCCTTTACTAGCAAGTTTTAACCACAGACATAAAACCCCACTGAACTGTCCAGTTTCAATGTGTACCTTATTAATTATATTACAGCTTGATAAATCAATAAGTGAAAGCTCTCATACATTTATAATACCTATGGGCATGCATATTCTGTAGTATGACATAAAGCAAACAAAAAGAAGAGTGAAATTTACCATTACCCTCAAAGAGAAACAAAGATTATACAAAAGTTATATCATTTAGAAGGACAATAGACTTATCAACAACAGTAAAGGGAGAAATAAGATGAAATGTCTTGAAAGTACCAAAACAAATGTTATCCTAAAATTCTCTTGTACTATGGCCTCTATATAATCAAAAGTAAAAATGAGATAGTAATTTCTAAAGAAACATTGTAAGAAGGAGTTTTATACATATAAACTCACAATGAGAGAACTACTGAGGTATATGTTTCAAGAAGACAATGCAATCTAAAAGAAAGTAATGGAATGCAAAATGCAATATTGCAAAGGAGCAGATTTGGGCAGTTGGTATAAATAAGCAGTCACTTTAAAATAAATTTCTAAGAAGAAATATTAAATTAGGAGAATTTGAACGAGTTAGACCCAAGATACAAAAAAAAAACCAGATAAAATTTACTTAGCCAGGCACCAGTGGATTGTAATCCTAGCTGCTTAGGAGGTTGACCTCATTATCCAAAGCCAGTCTTAGGAGAAAAGTCTGTGAGATTTAAAATTTTTCTTTATTGTTATTGTAAAGGTAATATACAGAGGGGTTGCAGTTACATAGGTAAACAATGGCACCCCTCGATCTTTCACAGTTTTTCCCTCTTACCTCTAGTCACAAGTTGTATAGTTCATTTTCAACATAGTGTCTAGTGAGTATCACTGCTGCATTTATTCATGCTTTGTCCCACCATTTTTGTGACTCTTGCTCCTGTAACTCTCCAAAAGACAGATAAACAAACAAGATAAAAGGAAAAGAAAACAAAAACAGCAACAAAGATAAACAATCCTAATTTCCATTTCCTGGAATTATTTAATATGATCAGATACACTTAACAATTGCACCTTTATGATCTTTTCCTAAGAGTATCCTCCTTTGGTTTCATTCTGTGTGAATGTCTACAGATCATTATAATTTATCATATCCCAGTGTATTTTTTGTGTTTAACCATCCAGTGTATTAACTTGTAGATTTATAGGCACATTCTAGTTACCACAAATGAGAGAAACCATGCAGCCTGTTTCTTTAGGTCTGGCTTACTTTGCTTAATATAATTTTTTCCCAAGGCTTTTCCATTTCATTACAAATGGTACAATATCATTCTTTTATTTGTTGTAATGAATAGAGTTGTTACAATTATATTTGCCAAATAGTAGGTGCATTACTTCTCACAAATTAATACCCCTTCTCATGTTTTCTCCCCATTTCTCTACCCCCACCACCTCCCAATCATCTCGTTTCCCCCCTTCCCTTCCCTACTTCAAATAAACAAATAAACTAATATACAATATGCCAGGTAACAAAGTCAGATACTGTAAAAATATGAAATTAACCAAAGGGCAAGAAAAGAGAAGAGAAATAACATAGTACAAAAAGAATAATAATCACACAATATAAAGCACTTATTTTCATGTCCTGGAGATCCTTTCATTTAGCCTCATCCTATATGGCCTATGTATCTAGGTTTTGAGCTATTGTAATCCTCTGCTAGGAGAGTCCTATCCTATGTGTGTACTAATTATTACAAATGAGGGGAACCATTGAGTCTATATTAGTTTGGGTCTGGCTTTCTTCACTTAATATGATTTTTTCCAAGTCTTTCCATTTTCTTACAAATGGGGTGATGTCATTGTTTCTGATGGCAGTATAGAATTCCATTGTGTATAAATACCACACCTTTTTGATCCAATCATCTACTGGGGGGCATCTGGATTGGTTTTCTATCTTTGCTATATGTTAAACAGTGCTGCAATGAACATCGTTGTGCTGGTGGATTTAGTATGTCCTTGTTTCTGGACGATTGGTCAAATGCCAAGTAGTGGAATTTCTGGGTCATAGAGGAGCTCTATGTTTAGTCTTTTAGGAACCACCATACTGCTTTCCATAGTGGCTGAATGAGTTTGCGCTCCCACCAACTGTGTAGTAGTGATACCTCCTGGCCACATCCCCTCCAGGAACTGTTGTTATTAGATTTCTTGATCATGGCCATTCTAAGTGGAGTGAAGTGGAATCTCAGAGTTGTTTTGATTTGCATTTCTTTTATGACCAGAGATGTCGAGCATTTTTTCATGTGTTTATAGGCCATTCTTATTTCTTCTTCAGAAAAGACTCTCTTTAAGTCTTTGGCCCATCTTTTAATGGGATGTTTTTTAGTTTGAAGATTTGTTTGGGAGAGATTCAATTTTTTAAGCTGTAGATATATTTTAGATACGAGGATTTTGTCTGTATTATGGTTAGTGAAGATCTTCTCCCACTCTGTATGCTTTCTATTTAGCTTGCTAGCTATGTCCTTTGCCCTATGGAAGCTCTGAAGTTTAAGGAAGTCTTGTTTGTCCAAACTAACTTTAATTTGTTGTGTTTCTGGGTTTTTATTAAGAAAGTTTCAACCTATGTCAAGGAGACCTAGTACATCTCCTTTTCCTTCTTGTAAAATTTTCAGTGTGGTCTTTGATCCATTTGGAATTAATCCTGGTGACAAAGAAGAATCCAACTTTAGTTTTCTGCAGGTGCTTAACCAGTTTTACCAGCACCACTTATTGAAGAGGCTGTCTTTCTTCCATCCTATTTTTTTTTGCTCCCTTATCAAAGATTAGTAGGCCATAAGTCTGTGGATTGATTTATGGGTCTGCAGTTCTATTCCATTGGTCCTCATGCCTGTTCTTGTGCCAGTACCAAGCTGTTTTGGTTACAATAGCTCTGTAATAGAGTCTAAAGTTTGATAGTGATAGTCCTCCAATCTGTTCTTTCTGCTAAGGATCATTTTTCCTATACCAGGTCTTTTGTTATTCCATATGAAATTTTGGATTGCTTCTTCTATTTCCTTAAAGAATGACATTGGGATATTGATGGGTATTGCATTGAATTTGTAGATAGCCCTTGGCAAGACTGCCATTTTGAATATGTTAATTCTTCCAATCCAGGAGCATGGAGGTTCTTCCATTTCCTCAGTTCTGCTTTAATTTCCTTTTTCAGGATTTTGAAGTTTTCATCATAATGGTCCTTTACATTCTTAGTTAAGTTAATTCCTAAGTACTTTATTTTCTTTGAGGCTATTTCAAAGGAGTTGCTTTCTGGTTTCATCCAGGTTCTGAGTTTAAATGGTAGTACTGGGACACACACACACACACACACACACACACACACACACACACACACCTTAAACTATCTATACTTAATATTTTTATACTTTTCTCTTCATATATTGCATTCAATTTTGAATGTTATTAGCACAATTACTCCTTTTCCACACCATTGATCCAAAGTTTATTTGCCTCTTACTCACTGCATTGGTAGCAGAAGATTTCCTGACCCAAGACAATGGAAATAGCTATTTATTTGACAATGTACAAGTATTACCAGCATTTCATAGTCATAGATGCTTACAGTTCAGAGGAGAACTACACTGCACAGCAGGTAGAACCTCACAGCAGTTGCACTGGAAGATATAGTGAAGTACCAAGGATATATGGAGATTCAGGTGTCCTTGGTTGTTTGTGGAAGGTATGATTCACTTTGAACTAATTGGTGAGCCACAATGGCTATAAAGTTCTACTGAGGACTAAGCAGAACCTGAACCTGGTTCTTATGATAAAACTATATGGTTTGTGCTGGAGAAGCAGAGTGGGAAGCAGGACTTGTAGTTAATAATATATGGGCCTCTTACTTTATTTCCAGATGTTGATGCAGCCCATACACCTGGGCCCGGATTTTAGCCCTAAGGTCATAGTCATTATTAAGAAATCAATTGAGAAAGTTATCAATCAAGCTTTAGCATAGATTTGGATAGTTATTAGAGGAGCACATCGTTCAGAAACATGTCCAGTTCTTACCACCAACAGCTCTAAAGAGAACAGTGTAATTGAGGAGGAATTGAGGAGCATAGTGAAAGTGAGGAGAAAGAGAGAGAGAAGACAGAGAGAGAAAAGAGAAAGAGAGAACAGGGTGAGGGATTCCAGAATTAATATCCAACAAAGAAGAGTTAGCTGGGTTGAGTCTGCCTGCAGCTGCCTGGGAAAAGGGCTTTCTCTCAGGGTGGAGATGAGTGAACAAGTTCAGGATAATGTTGCTTCCTCATAGAGAGGCTCTGAGTCCCATCCAGGGAATCATATTATTGAGGAAGTTGGGGGCAGGGTCATGAAGATAACAAGCCCAGTGTAAGAGAACCAGAAGGAAAGCCAGGATAAGCAGAGTCACATGGAGAGACAAGAACTCAGTGTAAACTTGGCAGTAGATTGGAGAATCCCAGGAGATCTGCTTTGTGGAGAAGACTGTGGGTTCAGCCACGTTCTGGAGCCTGTGCCCAGGGCCCTCTGTCGTACTTCTCTGGCTCATAAGACACAATCTAATTTTATACCTGTGAAAACTAAAGATCTCACTTGACATTTCCTTGGATGTCCTTGTGCAATGTGTAACGAACCCAGAAAGGAATAAATCTTGTTAAGGATTCATTCTCAACAGGGGCCAGCTACCTGGCTCAGCTCATTCCCAACCCCTGAAACCTGATGTAGAAACACTGTGGGTCGATGTGGTGCATACACATTTCTAAACTACTATCTTGAGAGCTTTGTATTAGGGTTGTTATTCAAGCAACAAGAGGAGTGATTGGCCATGACGGAACCAAAGGATTTTACACTTTAGTAATATTGCTCTCAGAATCATCTGAACACACTGGCCAAAAAAAAGGAAAGGAGTCTAAGAGATTTAAGAAGCTTTGTCCTATTAGTAAGCAAGCAAAAAGAAACAGGATTACTGAGACTGTGAATGTAACAGCCCTTGACAAATAAATAATAATAATGAATTGAACCAGTGGAATGAGTAGCAGTGTCATACATTTAGATTTTATTCAGTTTTTGTAACCTACAAGGTCGATGTTACTTTATTTTATATCCAATAATACTGAGCAGCAAGTCATATAGGTGGCACTAGAGCAAGAAAATACCTGAGAACAGTGTTTCTGTTTGGTGATTTTGTTTTCTTTCTGGGTTTTTGGTTTTGTGTCGATCGGGGGCATGAACTCAGGACCTGGGCCTTGCCCCTGATCTTCTTTTGCTCAAGGCTAACACTCCACCACTTGAGCCACAGTGCTGTTTCCAGCTTTTCCTGAGTAATTAATTGGAAGTAAGAGTCTCACTGACTTTCCTGCTCAGGCTGTCTATGAACTGCAGTTCTCATATCTGGTCCACCTGAGTAGCTACAACTACAGGTGTGAGTCACCAAAGCCTGGTTTGTTTGGTGTTTTAAAATTTTTCTTAAAGTCAATAACAGAAATGATCCATCTCTCACGTTTTAAACAGCATGAACATTTTACTACTAAGATGAGAAAATGAGACAGTGGCAATAAACTTCCACTTTGGTAAAGATGAATTCACAATATCCATTTAATAAAAGCAATGGACATCTTTTCCAGTATCCGTTCATATAGCAATATTGTTAAACCATTTGAGAAATCTGCCTCAGTAGTTTTGAAATAACTTACAAACATAGGAAGAATACAAGAAATAAAGTGCAAGCAATATTAGGAATAAAAGAGGAATGTAGATTCTTTGATATAGAGAAAATTAAAATATATAAGTAAACGCCACATAAAAATACATAACAATTAGTCATTTATACTTTTTATCATGCACAAAGAAGCATTGTCTGCATGAATACATAGTCAAATATAAAGCCATGTTATTCAAAAGTACAGGAGTATAGTTACCTCTAGGCTACAAAAGAAGGGAAAAATGAAATTGGAACTTCAGCTTCCTGAGCAATATTTTATTTTTAAAAATAGGATTTGAAACAAACACAATAAGATGTTAACATCTGTTAAATCTGGGTGGTCAGTTTTTGGGTGTCTGTTATCTCATGTTCTGACATTTCCGGAATATGTGAAATGTTTCATAATTCAAAATAGAGAGAGAGAAAAAAATACTTCTTGTCATAGAATTTTGGCAGGGGTCTTTGAAGCAGCTACATAAATTAAATTCCCTTATTTTTTTCTCAGGCTTACTTTCCCAGTCAAATAATTCAAATAGATTAATCAGTGATGAGATCTAGCTTTAAAAATATATTTCTCCCTGATTTTCACTGTGATAAGTTGTAGGAGTAGGTTAAGCATTTTCTGGGAACACTCATATACAAAACATGTCACATTTCTAAATTCTGAATCCCACTCAAGAGAGTTGATGTGTTCCATCTTGAGCATAATTGAACAAACCAAAAGCAATGGCATAAGTCAAGCTCTAGTGTACCACGGTAGTTCTCCCTGGTGGCATCGCTCCCAGTTGGCTGATGTTTCCACCAACTCTTCCATTACCATCAAGCAGGAAAGACGAGGCATAGAATTAGATTTGCCTTCTCTTATTTGTCATCCTCACGTCTAACCACCGGAATGTTTCCCATGGACATCCCCACCTCAAGTTCAACAACGAACCTAAGAGCTGTATCCTGTGGGTATTTTTCCTTTCCTTTTCCCAAAGTGCTGCTGGTAGGCCTTTTACAAGCTCTACATATACTTTCTTCTTTCTCTTGATCTTGGGAAATTTCTACCAATCTCAAGCTGACCACACCCTCCTCACCCTTCTAATTATTAAAAAAAATTAATTTAATATTATTAGAAGGGTGATGTGCAGAGGGGTTACAGTTACATAAATAAGGTAATGAGAATATTGCTTGTTGAACATTGTTTCCTCCTCCCTTATTATTCTCCTGCTTTCTTTCTTCCTCCGGCTCCCCTCTGGCCCAAGCTGTAAAGCTCATTTCCAACATATTGTCTTATGAGTATCACCGTTGCTTTGGTTCACTCTTTGTCCTTTGTCTCATCATTTTGCTGCTCCCCTTTTCTTCTCCAGATTAGATAAACATATATACAAGACACAGGATACCAAAATCAAAAGCAATGATAACAGGGGATACACCAAAGGAGAAAAAAAGAAGCAACTTCACATATTACATTAAAAAAACAAACATCATTTGAAATATGATGTAAAAATCAATGTTAATGAATTCTTTAATAAAAAAAGAAAAAAACAAAATGATCCCTTGTTTCCTTATTTTGGACTTCATTTTGATTAGCATCATTTTATATGGTCATAGGTACATAAACTACAGAGCCATTATGGTCCTCTTTTGTCTTCTCCCTTTAGGGACTACCCAGTGGAACTCACAACAAATAAGCCTGGAATCTTCCTAAGCATCATTTTTAGTCAAGGTCACAATTTGAGTTCAACTTGGATTTTAGTTCTGACCTGCCAAAACTATTAATAACTCCTTCAGAAAAAAAAAAGAAAAGAAAACTCAGAGCTTAGAACACAACAGTTGGCTCTCTCCTTAGAAAACCAGGGTATGAAACAGCATTCTATGGCCATCTACAGTAGCTGGAGCAAAAGCCCCACTTGATCAGTCTACAGTATGTGCACAAATATTACATGATTATACCAGTTTATGATACCTTTGCTGGTTGTCCAGATGTGAAGTCAATTATCTTCAAGGGAAGTCCGATGATACTGTTACACTTTGGATTTCAGTTTCTTAAAGATAGATGCCAATATACAAATTGTCTACTTTGTTTGCCAATTCATTTTAGCACACCTTGTGCTTTTAGCATTATTTGTTCTCTTACCTCTGACCTGTCTCTGTCAAACTATGATGTTGGAGTAGGAAACTCCATAAGGTCTTCTTCAGGAATCGCTGAAGCCAAGAATTAATTGAGTCTCTCTGCTATCTTCTTTCTCATTTTCTCGATGGACCTTTTGCACTGTATCCATCTCACTGTTTTTTGGCTGGCTTTCTTCCTCTAATTTATTTAAAGAACTGTACATTATGGGCTTTGCTATTGCTTGCAAAGACCTCTTAAAATTCTTTTTGTGTCTGTTTACTTTTGAGTTTGCATCTGACTATCCACATTTCCCAGCCTCTCTACTGATGCATTTGGGCAATCCCTTTAGTTAATTTAAAAAGAAGCTTTCTTCCCAGACTACCCCTTGGACATTGCCAGTGAGGCAGGAAGCGTTTTGTTTGACTATCAAATCTGTAGGTGCATAGCATCTGATCTTCTAATTTCTGATAGGCAATAGACAATTTTAGAAGTCTCTAAACTTTCTACAGATATTCAACAGGAATGTGTGTGTGTGTGTGTGTGTGTGTGTGTGTGTATGTGTGCGTGTGTGTTTGATTCTTTTGTGCCCATCCGCTAAAACATTTCATCCTTTTCAGGTTCATTGCTAAGAACCTGATTTAGGTAGCATATCAGTTTATTTATTTTTTTTTGCCAGTCCTGGGCTTGAGCTCAGGGCCTGAGCACTGTCCTTGGACTTTCTCAAGGCTAGAGCTCTACCACTTGAGTCTCAGCACCACTTCCAGCTTTTTTCTATGTATGTGGTACCAAGGAATCGAACCCGGGTCTTCATGCATGCATATCAGTTTATTATTAGTGTGATCTAAGCAAGCCTCAAACTTAACAGCTTTCAAGGTAAGCTTTTATTACTGTTCATAAGCCTAGGGGTTAGGTGAGCAGGCTTCTAGTCTAGGCTGTGGTCAGAATTAGGTTGAATAGGCAGGGGTAGGCTGAGATCTATCTATCTATCTATCTATCTATCTATCTATCTATCTATCTATCTATCTATCATCTATCTATCATCTATTTATCTATCTATCTATCTATCATCTATCTATCATCTATTTATCTATCTATCTATCTATCTATCTATCTATCTATCTATCTATCTATCTATCTATCTATCTATCTTACATAGCTGTCTATACAAGCTGATCTAGGCTGACCTTCACTGGGACCACTAGACTTTCAGTAGTTTAGTTCTAGCATATTTAAATGATGATAGCAGAGCTCAAAAGAATATGAAGTAACCAAGGCATTTTTTGTGTAGTATCTTTTTTTTAATCTTTTTTTTTATTGTGATTAATAGAAGGGTTACATTATATTCACCAGATGGAAGGTGCATAACTTCACACACATTGATACCCTTTCTTATGACATGGTCCCCATTTCCCTCCCACCCTCCCCCCACTTACCTTAATTTCCCCCCTTCCCTATCCAATTTCAAATAACCAATTAAGCACATATAAAATATACCAGATAACACTGTGAAATATTGTAACAATATGAGATAACCAAGGGATGGCAAAAGAGATGAGAGATAGCATAGTACATTAAGAACAACAGTCATTCATTATATAACCAAGGCATTTTTAAGTCTGTTCTCATGACTGACACATTATCACTTCTGTCAGAGATTGTTGGTCAGAACATATCCTAAGGGTTCCATGAATATGCAGCTTGAGTTCTGGAAGGAGCAGTTAGCAAGCCACATTAGCAGAGTGGGTTCAGGGAGAGAACTAACTGGGCCATTTGTATTGAACTTACCTGTCATGACTGATTTTCTTGAATTCTAGAATCAAGAATTTTGAAAATAAATGTAAGCCCCTAAACAGAAAAGGCAGGACAAAGGGCTGGCCATTTTGGCAGTGATGTTCACTAGCCACTAATTTGGAAATGAACTATACAACTTGGTGAGGAGAGTGAATTAGAAAGGGAAAAACAGAGAAAATGAAGGAGGGGTGACATTGCTCAAAAATAATGTATTTATTACCTGACTTATGTAACTGTAACCCCTCGATGTAGCACCTTTACAATAAAATGATGGGACTTCCATTCTGAAATTTTAAATCTTAACAATAAGAAGGTAGAAGATAGTAGTGTTAGTCTTGATTTATGAGTCGGCTGTGATTCAAAACAAATTCTTCCAAGTTGATTGTTTAAAATCTTTAATGCATTTTCCAATAGAAATATAAATATTAATTTGTGATATAGACAAAGACTGTTTAACCTGTAATTTATAGTACATAGTATAATGGTAAATTATATCATAAATATTTCAGGAAATAATTACCTTTCTGATAGTTTTATATTAAACATTTGTTTTTTAATTAATGCTGATAAATCTACAGTGAATCCTTCACCAGCATCTTTCCAACTCCCTAATCTGGAAATAAAATTTAAAAATACCCAGAAAGAAGGAAAACTGTGTTGTCTACTTTTATGTGAGAAGCACTTTTAGATATATAATGTGAATAAATTTTGCAGCAGTCCTCTGAAGACAGTGTTAATATACTCTAGTGTATAGTTGATCAAATGAAGGAAAAACAATAATATCCAATTTTCCCTAGGTTATAATGAGGAAATGGTTGTCATAGGTACCTGTCATAAGTACCTGATTTCCCCACTATCCCAAAACACCCTGCTAAACTTGACATTGTGCACAAAATGATATCACATAGAATATCTGAATTGAAGCTCAAGGTCTAAGGCAAATCTGTCAAGGGATAATATCAGAGTTGCAGAAAATAGTTATAATAATATAACTAATGTGGCCATTTGGCCTTCCATGTTTCAAGCACATAATGGCACGCTTTCCCAAAATGGAAGTATGAAAAGTTATCTTTCAGTGGAATTAAAATGAACAGTGTATAGTTTTATCCACTGGGCTTAACAAGACTGTTAGATATATTAATATCACCATGGAAGGAATATTGTTGGTATACAGGCTTACCAAACAAAGAAAGGAGTTGAAGAATAAGAGATGAGCAACTTGAATAATAGCCAAATGAATTTGAGTGTTCTGCTTACTGGTATGACACCTTGTGTTCTAAACAAAAATAACTAGTCAAAAGAAAATGTGATATATATATATATATATATATATATTGGAATTGTACTCATTCATCATAAAGAACGATATTGTACCATTCATGAGGAAATGGAAAACTTGGAAAAAATTATATTAACTAAAGAATTTTAGACCCAGAAAAACATAGGTTACATGGTTTTCCTCATTTGAAGCAGCTAGAATATATCGATAAATCTACAGGTAAACACACTGGATGGTAAGGAAGAGGTTACAGATAAATTAACTCACGTGTAGTAGACTCTGTGGAGAGCACCAGTAGTGAAATTCTATAAACAGACTAAGTCAAAGCCCAACAAAAGAAGTACCAGGAAATGGGTATTTGCAAGAGAGGAGAGTGGGGACAAGAGAAGAAGAGTAGAAAAATGATGGAGGAACAGGGGAATGCATGCATGAACTCATTGTATATACCACAAAATTGAGAAATAGAAGGGAAGGGATGTGACCAAGAGAGGTGAAGAGGTTAAAGCAATGACCTAGATCAAGATGCATTGTACACATAAACTGCTTTGCTAAATGCCAAAAACTTCAACATATAACCTAAAATTCAGATAACTGAGGGACGAAGTGGGTTGGGAGGTGTGGTTGAGAATGTTATAAAGTCTAATATTAATCAAGATACACTGTATTCATAAACTGCTCTGGTGAATGGCAACTGTTTTGTTCAACCACTTTAAAGATATTCAAAAATTTAACAAAGCAAAAGAGAAATATCTGATCAAAATTTTAATGAACAAATTAAATAATTCTCAAATTCACAAATCTCACTTTTTTTTGCCAGTCCTGGGTTTGAGCTCAGGGCCTGAGCACTGTCCTTGGACTTTCTCAAGGCTGGAGCTCTACCACTTGAGCCTCAGCATCACTTCCGGCTTTTTTCTATGTATGTGGTACTGGGGAATTGAACCCTGGCCTTCATGCATGCTAGGCATGCACTCTACCACTAGACCAAACTCCTGGCCCAAATCTCACTTTTTTATTGTTAATGTAAAAGTTAGTGAACAGAGGGTTTATGGTGCTTAAGTCAGGTGATGAGTACATTTCTTTTTG
The DNA here is from genome assembly GCF_031878675.1 of Megascapheus bottae. Lineage (NCBI taxonomy): Eukaryota > Metazoa > Chordata > Mammalia > Rodentia > Geomyidae > Megascapheus > Megascapheus bottae. The sequence continues at coordinate 44,046,297 of NC_143511.1, forward strand.
AACAGAGTCATCCCTTCCTTGCTTTCTCTGAGTTTTCCCCACTTATCCCCCCACAAGTTGTACAGTTCATCTTTAGCATATTTTCTAGTACCACTGCTACATTTGCTCACTTTTTCCCCCTCCATTTCTTGTGTTTCCCCTTTGCCCTTTCTAAAACAAATAAACTTATAAGCAAGACAAAATGGATAGAAAATAAAGTAGTGACAAAGAAAAAAGCAAACAACAACAACAAAACCCCACACCCTCTTGGCTACATTTCTTGGAGTTCATTTTGATACATATAATTTTATATGATCATATCACATAGCTATTGAGCCTTTGTTGTCCTCTCCTGAGATTAATCTTCTTTGGTCTAATTGTGTGAATGTCTAGAATACTCTATTATTTATCATATTCAAGTGTATTGTTGCCTTGTATCACCTAGTGTATTAATGTCATTCTTTATGAAGGAAGAGTAGAATTCTATTGCATACATATAGACCAAATTTTCTTGATCTATTCATCCACTAGGCATCTAGGTTGATTCCATATCTTTGCTATGGCAAGCAGCTGCAATGAACATGAGTGTGTTTGCAGCTTTCCTGTGGCCTTGTTTGTGTTCTTTTGGATACATTCTGACAAGTGGATCATAGGAAAAACCATGTTTAGCCTTTGGAGGAATCTCCATACTGCTTTCCAGAGTGGCTGAACAAGTTTACTTTCCCACCAATAGTGTAATAGCATTGTATTTTGGCCATTACCTCACCCAAATCTGTTTTTACTGCAATAATGTTATGACAATAAGAGACTGGGGTATGTTGCTAATGGGTGGGGGAACAAAAACAGGCTTCAGACAAGAAGGAATGTTAAGGCTATGTTGAATAAGAGCAGAGTTCCCCATTGCAGGCATCCTAATTCACATCCAACAGCAAAAAGCATAGCTAGCCAAACAAAATAAGCCTTCATATCACATTCATTGCCAACATACCACTTTGATTATTAATTCTCTGTGATTTGTAGATAAGCCCTACAAGGTTTCCCATAATTTAGTCATTATAAAATAGAATGATCCTTTACTGAACTTTCACTTTCACAGTTTTAACAATTAAAATTATTTATACTGCCATATAAAAGCACAAAATATGTACAATGGAATATGTGATATTTTGATACATGTGTACATTATATAAATATAGATACATTATGTAGACAGTTTAAACTAATCTGTCTCTACAAACATTTAGGATTTTTCATTGTTATATCATTCAAAATCTTTTCTGCCTATTTGAATGTATGGTAGACAGTAGCTACCTACTGTCTTCCCACAGTTCAATGGTATCTGAAGACAATTTAACCTTTAATTATAATGCCAGTTTTACAAAGATGCACTTCATATACAAAACTCAAACGAATCTCATCCTAAACATTTATGCCTAAGCAGTCTATCAGCTGCTCATTCTTAGATGAATCATATTAAAGAAGTAGTTCTTTCTATTCATTCATTCCAACACTTATTCAGTCATCCAATTCTGAGAGTCATATTCAGATTTACCTCAAATTGCAATTTCAGATGCCTCTCTGACATTAGGAAGAGGCTTTTGTTTTCTTCTACCTGCATAAAGGCTCAGTAGGACATTGGAATTTCCAGATTCCAGTTATAGTAAAGGGAAGTTCCTCTGCTTCCCAAATAATAATGGTGTGCAACAGTATTTCTACTACCAAGGGTGTCTATGGTCACAGAATGGAATTTCAGGCAATGCTGGGAAGTTCCAGTCACAAGTGCCATGCTGAACTCACACTAGGACAGAGTCTCGAAGTGATATAGAAAACAAATGACAACTATTTCAAAGATCAGAACAAACTATCGTTGGTCAAGGATGGTCAAATTTAGATCTAAAATAAATGAACTGAGTAAGAATATGTTGAATCCTGGAAAATGAAATGTATTTTGGTTAATCGGGGCCAGTTTGAGCAAAGAATTAATTACCTTATGTCAATCCTGACCTGTGGAGATGATTAAAATGAGAGAGGTCTTTACTGATGCTTCCTAAACCAACATGTCTGTTCTTAGTTGCTATCACCCTGCTCATGTCATGTATTCTACGACTGTTCTGAAACAATTTGCATGCCTGTCCTAGGGAAATCTTTTTCAAATTATGAGTTTACTTCTGTAAATTATTCCATTTTGTGATTAGATTAGCCTTTATTCTTCCTATAGAGTTGATAATCAAAAGAATTACCTTTTCCTTCATTATTTTTATTTTTACATTATTATAAAATCTAATGATAATACTTCAGTTTATTAGGATTCATTTTTAATCTATCCCATATTCACAAACCCCAATTATTTAGTTAAGTATTAAAAGATATAGTGTTATCCATACTTTGTATTCTATATGTGATAGAAAGAGAGGAAAACAGACAGACAATCAGACACTGATGGACAGAGACAGAGATGAAGATGAGCTCATGATTATACTTTTTTCTGTTTCTCTCAGTCTAGTATTATATCTGGTTGTATATTTTCATCCTTTTTGCTTTGTCAATGGACCCTTTTTCCTATACTGATTTAATACCATCATTAGATCTATTTCCTGAAATCTTCCAACCTCTTTCTCTCTACTAGATCATTAACATTTACTTAAAACTCAGTTACTTCATCAACACTTACTTAAAATTCATTGTACAAATTTTTCTCATAACCCCACAATCACCTGAAGTTATTATCCAGTTTTACACTCCCCTTCATTGCACAATTTATACAAAGACACTATCTTCACCAGCAAACTCATATTATCTCATCAACCCAGACTGCTGCTTTTTTGCAAATTCTATTAATCTTCTTTTCAAATTTATAAGAGATTTTCTTGTTTCCAAATTGAGAGACTCTTTGCTAGGTTCCTCAATTTTTCATTATTATTCAGCACTATTGACCAGCCCCTTCTTCCTGAAATGCTCTACTTTCTGCATTTCTATCACCTGACAAGTTTCATTTTTTTCCTTATTTTCTGTTCTAAAAGAGTCAATTTCCAGTCCCTCTTTTTTTTTAACTTAAAATATTTACGTGACTACAAGAAGCTTCAGTCTCCCTCTTCTTCCTTGTATAATTTTCCCCAGGATTATCTCATCTAGTCTGGTGGCATTAATGATCTTCCAGATGTGAAATTTAATCTCCGAGTATCACCTCCTCCTGTAATTGACATCTGTATTTCTTCTTTTGGATGTCTAACAGATTTCACAATATCAAAAGGACGTAGTCTTGATCCATCCTCAATAATTCCTTCTTCATGTGTTTTTCTACAATGAAGCCATAAACCATCTTTATCCCTTTTTATTTATGCACACCCACATTCATACAACACACACACACACACACACACACACACACACAATGTAACAGAAGATTTGTTTCATCTCCACTATGTTTTTTTTTCAACCTGTTTCTTTCTGTTTTAAATGTTGCCATTTCTACTAGAGACAAGGTTAAAATATTAAAAAAAATACCCCATAACAGAGTGAGTGATTCAAATATGTAGGCATTTATCACCTGTAACACAGTAGGACTGAAGAGTGGCTCAGGGATTCTGAGGAGTTAGTTGTACAGTGTCTTCCAGAGTCTGTGTTCCCTCTGTTTTGTCACTAGTCTTTCCCCAAAGGGCCTTCCTCATCCAGGCATGCTTGAATCTGCCTCACCACAAAGACCATTCCAGCCCTGAAACCAAGTAGAGTGCATCTATTGATTATTAATACACTAACGATAAATCCTACAGATCAGTTCCACTCACATCTCCCTAACATGCACTGACGTGAACACAGTTGTTTGTATATTCAAGGTTATCTGAAAATAGTTCTTAGCACAGTGCCTATTTTACAGTTAAAATCCAAGGATTCCCAAATCTAGAAATATCTAGAACAAACAAGTGGTTGAAAAAATACTGCACAGGCTTTCCCAACCTACTGAGGCACCAACATCTCCACTTTCAACATTTGCGTGATTGGCCCAGCCGATCTACTCTCATGGAGGCTATGGGTTCATTTTTTCCACAGAGTAGCCACAGTGATATTTTGAAGAACAAAATCATATCATATTCATTTCTTGCTTAAAATACCCTGATGACTTTCCATTGTACTCAGAATCAAAGCCTTGCCACGTGCAAGGCCTCGTCTGTCACACCACATCCCTATCCTGCCACAAGTCTCTTCATTCAGGAGATGTTCAAGACACATTGATTTTCTTCCTCTTCTATTACACATGAAGCTATTCTGCACTCAAAATATTAGCCTGTGTTTCTTTCTTTCATAAAGAGCTTCTTAGATGTGAGCCTTTTTTCTTCTTTTTTTGCCATTTAAGCCTCTGCTTAAGTATTGCTTCCCTAGAGAAATTTTCCTCATACTTCAGATGGGCTTACAAATTACACTTGTTATTATTCATACTCCTTCTTGTCTTCAAAGTATTTATCATTGTCTTCAATTGCCTACTTTGTTTTTGGACTTTATTATCAAAAATGTATACTTTTCCTCTTTTACTATATGAATCCATCTCCTATCACTAAATTGTTTTGGTATAAGCCCTCCTATTTTATGAAAGATAGTGTCTCAAATTATCCATATTTCTTAAATTGTTTAATGTAATTCTATAGTAAAAATACCTGGGGTTACAAACTTAATAATGTTGGATTCCTATTTTCCATATACTTGTTTTGTCAATTTTTTGAGAGAAAAATGATCTCCTCAATGTTAAATGTGATTTTTTTACTTATCCTTTTAGCTCTATTGGTTTTGTTTAATATATTTGTAAGTTCTTGGGTTTTGCTTGCTTGCTTGCTAAGTCTTCCCCCATCCTTTCACTTTTAACTTGCCAAGATTCTTATAGTGAGTTGTACTTGTAGATAGCATCCAATTGGGTTATCCACTATGACACTAGTGGGTAATCCACTATAGACTATTTGTCCTTAATACAATATTGCTTGTTTTATAGTTTAATTCTACATTTTGTTTCTACCACTTTCCTATTTTCCTTCTTTTTGACTTTTTAAAAATAGGGTCTGTCTATGTAGCACAGGAAAGCCTCCAATGCAGCTTCAACTTCCATATACTGGGATTCCAGGTATGTGTCACCACAATTGGCTTAATGATACTGTTTTTGTTCATTCGTGTTCTTTTAGGGTCTCCTTGCACCATCATTTTCAGTGGTTACTTCACATATACTGGAATCATTTTACCAGCTCCAGTAAATTGTAGAAATTTGATCTCTTCTTATACCCATTTATCTCCTGCAGTTTATAGACTTATATTAAATATTTACTTTATATACATTCAGAATCACAACACACAAAGCTATGTTTTTGATTCAGCTATCAAACGTAATATAGAAAACTCAATAGAATGAAAATTTATATTTATTCATACTTCACTTACCATGTAATTTCTTCCTTATGTCTCCAAATCCTGTATTTCATCATTTCCTCTCTACTTAGAAGAATTAACTTTCTTTTAGTATTAGCCTGCGGTGAAAAATCTTCATTTTCTTTCATCTCAGAATGAATGTCCTTGCTTCCTCCTCACCCTTTTATAATATCACCTGGTAAGGGATTGGAGGCAGAAGATGGAAAATCATTTCAGCCTGGCGATGGATGTATAAGCTCTTTCTTTGGTTTGTGCTAATGAGGAAAAAGTGGGTCCGCTTTTCCCTTTGTGGACAAACTTTTGAAATATATGCTAAGCAATTCTTCTATTACTTCTATTCCTTGTAATTTTCTTGGGCAAGACAGAGTAAGAGTTTGTTACAGCTTTTCATTTGCTTGTGTGTTTGTATTTGTTGATATTTTCATGTTTCCAGTCTATTTGACTTATTAGGATATATGAGAAAATTGAAAAATGCAAGGAACACATATGTTTTTCAAAGACTGAGGTCACTAGCTAATCTGGATCTTTCCACCTTTCAAAGTCTTTTGATTTTGCATTACATATAATATTCAGGCTTTTAGTTGTACTTGGTGATAGGAACAGGAGAAAGTAAGTCTACTTCATTTCCTGGGGTGGATGTTTCTCCACTGTGTTCTTTTCAGTCATAATTTATATGTGTGGTTTTGAATATGGTTTTCATTTTTGTAATAATTTGAAATTGCTCTTGATGATTTCTCTGAACTCAGTAAGCCCATTATTTACTTTTCCTGTTGATTTGCAATCTATTTTAAAGCTAGTCTATGAACCATATATTCTTTTTATGAGAAACCCAACTGCCTGAAATACATTGTTTGGAAATATTTTTAGAGATTACTTTCTCTGGGTTATTTTTTTGACTATGCTAGGTTTTTCCTATCTAAATATTAAATCATAACCCACAAATTGTTTTTATTTGGTTAAAAACAACATAATCTGAGACAAATACTTTAGGAAAGAGAAAAGGGAATGAATGTTGTTTTACCAACAATTAATTTCTTTAGATAAAATATGACTCACTGTAAAAATAATTTGTAAGCATAATAAGAAGTTGTATCGAGAAAGCAAAAGACAAAGAAGACCAAAACCTACCTCCCTTTTCTTCTGTGAGAAATTCAAAAATAAGCTAAGTGGGTCTTGTATCTCAAGTAGGCACAAAACTAACCACACAAAATCAGGTGAGAAATTTGGAACACCTTCTCGCTATAATTTCTTCCCCAAGACAATACCACGTAGTTATAGGGAAATTCTTACTCCTGACTTCTGAGGGATTAAAAAAAAAGACAATGCCGAAAAAGTTGTCAACTATTCTAATTTTCTGTGAGACAATGTAAGAAACTGAATTTCGATGGAGTTGAGCAAATTTTAGATACCTGTAGAACTTCTGAAAACAAGAAGATCTAGGCATTTCTTCAGAACACAATGGTGCTACTGACAGAGATTTTAAGGAGGAAGGCATGTGGTTCTGGGTAAAAAAAATAAAAAAAAGAGAAGATCTCTCTAGAAACATATAAACAAAAGTCAAAGAAACCACATTCACTGGAAAGAATTAAGAGTTCTCTCAAATCTTTAGTAGGATTCATTGGAAAAAATAATTTCGTGTGCAAAGCCAGTCTCTGAAAAATAAAAGATCTGCCTTTAAAAAGAATGAAGACAAAGTCACAAGGCATAATGAAGGCACAGGGAAACAGTGTAGCTATCCCCCACACCCCAAGAAAAGAAAATTTTCAGAAAATAGCCCTAAAGAAGAAGAGGTATACGAATTGTGTTCCTTTAAGTCTAGCTTACTTCACTTAATATGATTTTTCCAAGTCTTTCCATTTCCTTACAAATGGGAAATGGGGCAGTGTTATTCTGATGGCACCATAGAATTCCATTCTGTAAAGTACCACATCTTCTTGATCCATTCATCTACTGAGGGGCATCTATATGGTAAATAATGCTGCAATGAACATCATTGTGCTAGTAAATTTAGTGTGTCCTTGTTTCTGGATGATTGGGTAAATGCCAAGGAGTGGGATTGCTGGGTCATAGGAGATTTCTATGTTTAGTCTTTTGAGGAACTACAATACTGCTTTCCACAGTGGTTAAATGAGTTTACACTCCCACTGACAGTGTAATAATGATCCCTGTTGGCCACATCCCCGCCGGCATCTGTTATTAGATTTCTTGATCATGGCCATTCTAACTGGAGTGAGGTGGATCTCAAAGTGTTTTTGATTTGAATTTCCTTTTTTTTGGAAGGGGTGGAGGTGGTCGGGAGGTCTACAGCTCAAGTCAGCAGCCAAAGACTGTAGCCTAAGGCTGTGAGCTTAAGATTGTGGCCCATTTATTTTTTAGCTCCAATCTTATATACTTTCTTAAAACCAGGAAACTGTCAGGGGTTACAGTATTCAAGTCTCAGATAAGTTAAACAAGAAGCTATTGACATAGCCCAAAGTCAAAGATAACAGCTTATCTCCTTGTGTACTTAATTCTAATCAGTAGTGCAGGTCCAAGGTCAGTCTGACCCCACACTCAGCTCCCAACATCTCCCCCATCTATATTTTAAAAGACGCGAATCACCTGTCTTGGTTTGGTGGATCGCTGACTCTGACTTACCTGTCATGAGGAACTTCTTCAGATCAAGCTGAAGGCCCTGTCTTAGGTTGGTCAGAGAAATATCCCCTCATACCTGTCTCTGGCTGTGATTCCTCACAGGGGAAACTCATTCATTTGGAGCTTGACTTTATGGAGTTGACCCTCAAGGTTTAGTAATGAATTTTGCAAGATCTTTACCACACGAAGTAGGCAAATAATAATAATTATAAGCAACATTCCAGACCAACAAAGGTAATCAGTAAGCCTTTTAAGTTGTTTAAGGAGGGAACACAGTACTGGAACTGTTTGAACAACTCCATGGTGGTTTGTTATTTCAGCGTCAAGTGATGGTGCCTGTTCAACTCATCAAAGTCCATTTCTCTGGGTATCTGAAAGTCCAAAGTCCTCACACACTGTCTCCATGTAGGAATGATGAGTCCAGTAGCTCTTTACTGGAAACCAGCTGATGAACATGTCTCAAAATCAACTTGTAAGGCCTGTAAGGACTGGATTGAAGCATGGTTAGCACTGTCAGCTAGTTCAGCTTCCAAGTTTTCTTTCAAATGACTCCTGAAGCTGCCTCTGGATATCAGAGATAACACATGGCCTGGGGCAGTGTCAACAATTACTAACATACCTGGGCAGACAGCATTCTTTGGTTTGGAGGGGCATACAGTGTGCCCTCCCAGTTCTGCACCCAAGAAGGCCCTTACAACTAGGAAATATACATCCAGGCATAGCAACCCCTCAGATGGGCACAAAGAATAGTTCCACATCAGTGTACCAATTCTGACACTGTTTGTATTATGGCTAACTCAATTACATACTAATTTTGCTTGTAAGCTCCATCCTTAAGACATTCTCATACCATCTACTACATACAAGAACTCTCTAGGATTTGTCTTCCTCCCTTTTTAGAACATTTAAGACAATTCTTTCCAGATCCATTTTGAGTTCATGTTCATACATGGCAACTTGGTGAGATCAATTTTTACTTTTCTGCATGTGGCTTCCCAGTTTTCCTGGCACCAATAATTGAATAGGCTGTGTTCATTCCACTGAATATCTCTGGCTCCTTTGTTGAATACAAGTTCACTATAGTATGTGGTTTTATTTCTTGGTCTTCTATTCTGTTCCACTGATTTTCTGGTCTATTTTTGTGCCAATACCATGCTGTTTTTGTTACTATGGGTTGATGGTAGAGTTTGGTATTGTAATATCACCTGCCTAGAATTGCTTTGGCTATTTTAGGTCTTTTGTTCTTCCATATGAGCCTTTGGATTATACCCTATATTTCAATAAAGAATGTCCTTGGGATTTTTTCATTTTTTTAATTAAAGAGTTTATTAACATTGATTTTTACATCATATTTCAAATGATGTGTTTAACGAGTATTCAAGAAAGGAATCTCTATATACAATCACTAGCACTTAGATTTTAGAACACAATAAAAATTAGGCTGAGTTTATATGTCATAGGTACATATTAATCTATGTAATAAAACATCGTATCTCTAGAGTCATAAATTTTTATGTCTATCTAGTTGTGTCTATGTTTCCAATACCATGTTTATAGCATTGGATATGCAGCTTTTGAGTCCGCGCTCTTGTACTGTTTGGATCTAATAGCCACATATTAAGGATACCACGTGCCTTTTGTTCCTTTGGTCTTGACTTGTCTCACTCAACATGATTCACTCTAGATTCATCCATTTCCCTGTGAATGCCATTATTTTATTGTCCTTGGGGTTTTGATGGGGATTTCATTGAAATTGTATATCAGTTTTGGCAATGTGGCCATTTTCACAAGGTTGATGCTCCCTATTCCTTTCTGTTAAAGTTTTTTTAAATTTTTTTCCTCAGCTATGAATGAGATCTTAGCTAGGTACAGTATTCTTGGTTGGTAGTTATTTGTCTCTAGGGCATGGCATACATCATTCCAAGTTCTTCTGGTTTGCCTGGTCTCTTCTGAGAAATCTGTGGTTATTCTGATTGGTTCTCCTTTGAAGGTGATTGTTTTCTTCTCCCTGGCCACTTTAAGGTCTCCACTGCCGCAGCCACTGTTATGAGCTCAAAACTGTTTTCTTAAGCAGGTTGCCTGACATTCTCCTCTCTGATCGAGTTCTCAGTGATACTAGAGCTTACTTGATATCACTCTTTAGCTATAAAGTTACGGCTAGAATGCTGAAACTGGTATATTGCTTAGGCTTACCCTGAACCTCTGCCACCTTCCCAGAATTCTTTAATGAGAACTTTTAGAATGAAATAATATCATAACTGAAATGAAAATATCACTAATGATAATTGACCCTTTTAAAAACATGTCCTCAAAGGAATAATCATCCCATTAAAAGGTGGGCTAAACACTAGAGATTTTGATGAACAGGATAATAATAATGGCCAACAGACACATGAAGAAATGCTCAACATTTCTAGCCATAAAAGAAATGCAAATCAAAACAACTCTAATATTCCACCTCACCCCAGTTAGAATGGCCATTATCAAGAAATCTAATAACAACACAGTGGCAGGGATGTAGTCAAAAAGGAATGTTAACACACTGTTGGTTGGAGTGTAAACTAGTTCAGCCACTCTGAAAGCAATATGGTGGATCATCAAAAAGCTAAACATAGAGCTCCCTTATGACCCAGCAATTCCATTCCTGGGCCTTTACCAAATGTCCATAAGCAAGGACATACTAAAGTCACTAATTATATTCAACAACAGAATTTTGTCAAAGCTAAGAAAGAGTGCATTCAAAGATAGGTTATTTGAAAGTATCCATTCAGAGGAGCAAAAAGAATGGAGAATTTATAAGAGGCTTATATGATCAATAAACAAATCAAGCAGATATCAATATGTATTCTACCTGTGTTTTAAAAGAAGTATAAGAAAGAGGCAGAAAACTTTTAAGAGGTAGTTGCTGATATTTTTCTATTACTGGTGAAAGGTTTTAGTATCCAGAATCAAGAAGCTCAATTGAATACTCTTTCATCACAGAGAAAACATCTACAGAAAAACACACCAAAAAAAAAAAAAAGCTGACAAATGTATCATACTATGTCAATACAAAATGTCACTAAAACATAAAGGAACACATTAAGTGAAGAAAAGAGTAAAAAAAACAACAAAGCAGAGAGAAAACATAGCAATTGCAAATGTTCTTCTCTATCAAATAATTAATTTAGAGTGCCTAAGATAACATGACTCAACTGTATGCTCTGTAAGCAACTTGACTTAAATTCAAGCACACAAGGCTGAAAATGAAAGAATGTAATAAAAACATTCTATACAGGGCTGGGAGTTTGGCCTAGTAGCAGAGTGCTTTCCTAGCATGCACAAAGACCTGGTTCGATTCCTCAGTACAACATACATAGCAAAAAACTGGAAATGGTGCAATGGCTCAAGTGGTAGAGCTCTGGTCTTGAGAAAGCCCAAGAACAGCACTCAGGACCTGAGTTCAAGCCCCAGGACTGGCCAAAAAAAGAAGAAAAAAGAAAAAAACATTCTTTACAAACTGTGACTATAGAAGCAAGAACAACTACTTTTATTCCAGAAGAAACAGGCTCTACATTTTAAAAGAATCCATAAAGGACAAAGCAGAACATTGTATAATAATGAAAGGGTCAATTAATCAGGAAGTTACAACACGTACACATATTCAACTATAATGCACCTAATATGTCAAGTAAACATTGACATAAATGAGGGAGAAATAGATAAAATAATAAATAATAATAATACTGTACTTTCAACAATAGAATATCTAGATAGAAATCAACAAAGTGGGCTTCAACAAATCATCACAAATTTAGGAAGACTGAAATCATGTCAAGAATCTTTTCTGGGCTATAAAATCACAAACAATATAATTTTATATGTAGGAAACCTACATATACAAAAAATCTGCTATAACTTATAAATGAACTCAATATAGTTTCAGGTTACAAAAATAACATTAAACAATAGTTGCATTCCTATGTACTAATCATGAATGATTCAAGAAGGAAATTTTTAACATTAAAAGAATGAACTATTTAGGTATGAATATATGAGGAAATAAAACCATGAAAACCACAAAACACTGCTGAGAAACATGAAAGAAGGCATACATAAATAAAAAGAAATCCTGTGTTCATGGATTTAAAGATTTATTATTAAAATGTTTATACCACACAAAGCAATCTGAAAAATAAATGCAATCCCTGACAAAACTCCAGTAGAATTTTTCAAAGAAATTTTAAAAAGTGTAAATACTAAAGAATCTACAAAGGACTTAATAACCTGAACAATCTTAGGGAGAAATCTAATCCAGGATTTTTTATTTCAAAAAATGCTGAAGCATTGAAAACACAAAGGAACTGTTTAAAGTTAGACACTCAGGCAACAGAACAAAAGAGATTATCCATAAATAAGTTCATGCCTATACAATAAACTGATCTTTGAAAATACTAAGATTCTCTTTAGTAAGTTATATTATAGATATCTTTGTTATTCATATGCAAAAGAGGTAATTTTGACCTGTATCTTATTTTGAATACAAAGTCATCTTAAAATGAATTTAAGTATAAATGCAAGGCTTTGAAACCATGAGACTCCAAGAAGAAATATCTGAGAAAAACTTACTAAAAATTGGTTCTATCAATGAACTCTTGGCTATGACAAAAAAGCATAGGCAACAAAAGTTTACATCGACTAGTGGGGTCTGCAGATGGGATAATACTGTCACTACAAATACAACTGAATTTAAAAATGGGCAAGAGAGCCTGATGCTGTGGCTCACACATGTGAACTTAGATAGTCAGGAGACTGAGATCTGAGGACTACAGTTCAAAAGCATCCTGGGCACTAAAGACGGTGACTCTCATCTCCAATTAACTACCAGAAATGGTGCTGTGGCTCAAGGGGTACAGTGGTAGCCTTGATTGAAGAGCTCAGGAACAGCACCCAGGCTCAGAGTTGAAGCTCCACTATTGACAAGAAAAAGAAAAAAATGGGTAAGAATTTTGAATGGGCATGTCTTTACAGAAAGCAGCCACATATCAACAGGTTATAAAAATGTGCATAAAATGGGGCCGGGAGTTTGGCCTAGTGGTTAAAGTGCTTGCCTAGCATGCACGAAGACCCGGGTTCGATTCCTCGGTACCACATAAATAGAAAAAAGCCAGAAGTGGTGCTGAGGCTCAAGTGGTAGAGCTCTAACCTTGAGAAAGTCCAAGGACAGTGCTCAGGCCCTGAGCTGAAGCCCAGGACTGGGAAAAAAAAAAAAGAAAAAATGTGCACAAAATGTGCACAAAATTTTTCATCACAACAAAATGTAAATCAAAACTACATGTGTCTATATGTGTATATGGATTTAGATGTATATAGTGAATGAGATGTCACCTCTCACCTGATAGGCTGTATACTATATAGCACACATGACAACATGCAAAGGGAAAAAAGAAAAAAATGACTAATGTTAGAAGAGTATGAGACAAAAATGAAACCCTTGAGTACTGGTTGTGGATATGTAAAATTAGATAGGTGGTATGAAAATACTAGGAAGATTCTCAAAAAATTAAAAATAGAACTTCCCTAAGTTTCAGAAATATCACATGTGGATATTTATCTTAAGTGTTTGATATCAGTAACTCAGAGACATGCCTCACCAGAGCTAAGAGATAAAAACAATTTATATTCCCCTCAAAAGATGACTGAATTAAAGAAATGATACAGCCTTTAAAAATGAAGTGATGCAATAAGCACCTACATGGATGAACCTGGAGGACATTGAACTAAAGGGAAGAAGCAAATCACAGGACACATATTATTTACTTTTATAAGACGTAAGTCAGCTAAAGTAGTCAAATGTATGAGGGTAAGAAATGGAGAATATAAGTATTTTATACAAGATAAAAAATGTTTAGAAATCTGCTATATGCCATGGAGACTACAGTTAATAATAATCATGCACTTAAATTTTGAAGGGAGTAGATATAATTTTGTTTAGTATGATTTTAAAAAGAATGTTTAAGAGCCTATACTAGTGAGAATGTGCATGTTAACAAGAAAATAACTGTATGGAGTAAAGCTTAATCCCAAAGCAAATATTATTTTCCCTCCATGATCTCAGATAATATGCATGTTTGCACAGACCTTCACAAATAATTTTATTATTAAATTTTCTGTAGGATAAATATCATTATTAACACAAGTGTGACATTACACACTCCCAACTTTATCGTTCACAAATAAAAATATTTTTAAAACATTGTGTATGAGGAGTTATTGGATCACATCTGTAACTGTAGCTGTTCAGGAAGCTGAGATCTTTCTCTCTCTCTCTCTCTCTCTCTCTCTCTCTCTCTCTCTCTCTCTCTCTCTCTCTCTCTCTGTCTCTCTCTGTCTCTCTCTTTCTCTCTCTCTAATATATATATTGCAAAGGTGATAAACAGTGGGGGATTACAATTACTTAAGGTAATAAGTACATTTTAATTAATTTATTTATTTTTATTGTAATGTATAGAGGGGCTACAGTTACATTCACAAGATAGTAGGTGCATTACTTCTCACAGATTGATATCCCTTCTCATGTTTTTGTGCCCATTTCTCTCCCCCCACCCCCTCTCAATCATCTTGTTTACTCCCTTCCCTTCCCTGCTTTAAATAAACAAATTTTTAAAACTATATAGAGTATGCCAGGTAACAAGGTCAGATATTTAACAATATTAACCAAAGGGCAACAAAAGAGAAGAGAAATAATATAGTACATCAAGAACAACCATCACTCAAGATAAAGCTCTTGTTTCCATATCCTGGAGATCCTTTCATTTAACCCCATCCTATATAACTTTATGCATCTAGGTTTTGTGTGATTGTAATCCTCTGCTGGGAGAGTCTTAGATGTCTATTAATTATTACAAATGAGGGAAACCATTGACCCTGTGTTCCTTTGGGTCTGGTTTACTTAATATGATTTTTTTGCAAGTCTTTCCATTTCCTTACCAATGGAGTGATGTCATTCTTTCTGATGGCAGCATAGAATTCCCAAGTTTTGTAGTTCATTTCCAATATAGTGTCTAGTGAATATCATTGTTGCATTAGTTCACCCTTTGTCTTGCTGCTTCCGTGATTCCTTTTCCCTTCTGCAGATGAGATTAACTTATATACAGGACAAAGGGTACAGAAAACTAAAACAAATAGAACACGTAGAATAACTACATGTAAGATATAATAAGAACCTCTTGTTTCCAATTCTTGGAGTTCATTTTGATACACTTCATTATATATGGTTCTATGCAGTTAGCAATTGGGCTATTGTGATCTCCTCTTAATATCATAGGTATAATTTCATTATTACAAATGACAGAGACCATACAAACTACTTTTCTTTGGGCTCAGCAATCCCACTGATGGGTGTTTACCCAAATGACCACAAACAAGGACATACTAAAACTACTAGCACAATCATGTTTATTGCAGTATTCTTTACCATATCTAAGATATGGTACCAACCCTGATGCCCCTCAGTAGATGACTGGATTAATATGTGATACACACACACACACACACACACACACACACACACACACACACTGGAGTTCTATGGTTCCACAAGAAAAACTGACATTGTCCCATTTGTAAGGAAATGGAAAGACCTGGAAAAAAATTATATTAAGTGAAGCAAGCCATGAATCTGCTCTTGAATGGCAAGAAAGTAAAAAGCATTTAATTTCTCCAGTAAGGTTTATCTATAAAGGTGTGGATATCTGAATAAAACCAAGCCAATTGTAAGAGAGATGGATGTTGGTTAGTCCACCAAACATAGTTACTAAATTTGCTTTTCCTAAAAATATAAATCAGTATTCTATGTCCAAAAGATAGTTTCAGTTAATTTTTTAGATGGTAACTTTATTAGATAGCTACTTGATGTTTCAAGACTTTAGAAAGAAATTTTAGTGCCGATAGCCCATGGATATTTTTACATATTCTCTTCCAAAAAGTTTATGCTATTGTATGTATTAAAATATTACCAAAACCTTTGAACAGTTATTTAATTTTCCTTACTGTATCTTTCTTCCTTCTTCACTATCTCTTCCATGCTTTCTCTGTTTTTCCTTCCTTCCTTCCTTCCTTCCTTCCTTCCTTCCTTCCTTCCTTCCTTCCTTCCTTCCTTCCTCTTTCTTCTTTCTTTCTTTCTTTCTTTCTTTCTTTCTTTCTTTCTTTCTTTCTTTCCTTCTGCATTCAAATAAACACTGTGGAACAGGTAGTTGAAAAGTATAGGATCAAGGGGACAGATATAGATGAATGAAGTGGAGATAAATGCAGTAAAGAAAAATTCAATGTACATCCCACAAGACTAAGAATGAAATAGGTGAATTGGAAAGATGAGTGAGAATGTCAAAGCATGACATTAATCAAGATGCTTTGTATTCATAAACTCCTTTGCATAACTACTTAAAGACTACAAAAATATTTTAAATTTTTTTAAAAAATTATGTTTCAAGATACTATTTTAAAACCTGGTTATTAGCAGATTTCATACCTGACCAACAATCTAAATTTTATAATGATCTGCACCCTACAAACCATTAAAAGTAAATTTATAACTAGCTACATAGCCAGTTTGGAGAAGGTGTGAAGGAACAAGAGAGGAGGTGGTGAGCGAATGTCTTTTCAGCAGTTGATTGGACTTAGTATATTTTCATATGATGTGGGTGTACTATTTAAAAGACTAATTGTTAACATATGAAGAGAAATAGAGACACATTAACTACAAAATGAGGAAAATCATTGATTAGCTCTTTTTTTTAATAGCAGAATAGGCGTCTTACTTGGGTATTTAAGTCTGAAGTCCTTTTCAAGAGACCACACTTATTAAATAGTCTCAGCAGGTATTCCTTTACCTATATTTAGTATAAAAGCAGTCACTATTCTTAGTCTAATTATTCCATTCTGCTCCATATAATTTCATTGCTCTTGGTCTGAATAGTGACAAATTAATTATTTCTACCCAAATTTTCAAAGATTATCTACCCAGCTGACAAACTACATTTTGGCACCCATTGTTCAGAATCTAAATTCTTCCAGGATGAAGGTACAGGCAAGGGTTAGTCAAACTTCACCATCTTGCTGCTTAAAAAAATTATAGGGTCAAATTATCTTATTTGACTTCTCTACATGACTATTACAGGTTTATGCAATTCCGGGACCTTGAGTTCCCTGTGAATGTGTTGCATTAGTATTCTTGAGCTACTGTAACAAGTATGACACCTTAGTGGCTTGGGACTAGAGAAAGTTATTGTCTTATATCTTTGTTCACATTTTCCTGGTCATTTTTGATTAGGACTTCCTCTAATGGCTTCATTTAACTTGATTACCTCTGTGAAGACTACTTCCATTCATACTTTCTGAAGGTAAGAATGCCAAGACATGTTATTGTGCACAGAGGCAACAGGTGTTTCCTCTCCTTAGCATTGGGAAGACAATAATCGTTAACCTAGGGTAAACGCAGAAAGTCACCATGAGTAAGTGTTTTTGTGTGTGTGTGTGTTGGTCCTGGGGCTGTCTTTGTCCCGGAGCTTGTTTTAGCTCAAGGAGAGTTTTTTCTACCAAGCCGCAGCTCTACTTCTGACTTCTATTTTATAGTTTAGTGGTGATAAGAGTTTTACAGACTGTCCTTCCTCCTAGCTGGCTTTGAACCAAGATCCTCAGATCTCAGCTTTCTGAGGAGCTATGACTTACTGATGTGAGCTACCAACACCAGGCATAAGTACATGACTTTTTACCAAACCTGAAGTATGATAAACCTTTAGTCAATAAAAACAGGAAAACTTTCATTTCAAGAAGGGGAAATAATGTGTGTAACGACCAGAACAGAAAGAGCTAAGTCTATTTTAAGATCAGATTTCCTTTACCTTCACTAGAGACTTTTTTGTGTGTGGGACAAGTCATGGGGCTTGAACTCATCCCTGAGCTCTTCAGCTCAAGGTTACCACCTTACCCCTGCACCCGGGCATTGTTCCTAAACTCTTCAGCTCAAGGCTACCACCCTACTCTTGAGCCAAGCCCCACTTCTGCTAGAGGTTAATTGGAGATAAGAGTCTCAGGTCCTTTTGTGCCCAGGCTGGCTTTGAACCCTGGTCCTCAGATCTCAGCCTCCTGAGTAGCTAGGATTAAAAGTGTAAGCCACCATGCCTGGCTTTAGAGCGTCTTCTCCTATACTAATGACTAACTCCTACTAGTCCTAAATCTTTTTCTCTCCTCCACTATTCTAGTTTTCTTGTTCAGACCCTTGACACATGCTGTAGGATTTCTGCATTGTCCTTCTATTCTCCTGATATGTATATTGTACATTGCAGCTAGAGTCACTGAGTCTGCTCAACTTTAATGCCCTCTGCTGAATCCATATACTCTATAAAATGTTTCTAGAAGTCTCCTTTCTATGATCTATGAACACTATTCTCAGTTCCCAACTAAGTCCAGTGATCTTGCATCCCTGGTATCAAGCTCAAATACCATGGAAAAGTTTTTCAATTGTGGCCTCTATCATACTGTTTGGCAACTCCAGTTCAGGCTTGTGTGGTTGCTGTGGTGTAAGTCAATTTTGGTCTTGTTAAACAAATCTTCAACATCAAACTGATAGTCTTCTTCCTCCACAATTCTTCCTGAGAACATCTCGACTAAGCTATATGGCCCTTCTTGATTCTGCCATATTGAGACCTCTATCCTTTCCCCAGCACATTGCCATTGTTCTTTAATGATTTGTCTGCGAATTTATTTCTGAAAACAACTTCACAGAGATACAATGCCTCCATCTTCATCCACGTTCATTATAATGCCTGCAACATCAAAGATGCCTAACAATTTTCTTGTTGAGTACATGGAATGGTAATGTTACCCAAGAGATGGTTAAAACGAGATTGTAGCTGTCTCAGATACTTTATTCTAATTTATTCCTTCCCTCCTGGTGCAAAATACTTCCTTCCATTTACAAGAAACCACATTAGACATTTTGAATTGCAATGTCTCATTTTAGGACCCTAATTCTATCACTGCAGGCTCTAGTGGAGCAAGTCAAACACCCTACAAGGATGCCATAACTTCTTTCTTCCTCTAACTATTGGTGTTCTCCACAATCATTACTGCTATGATTTTTTTCACAAACATCTGAGTATAACTTCCTGAAATGCCAGAACAATCTCCAGAATGTTCCAGACTCACGTTTCCAAATTCCATCTCCAAAAATGTCATCTATACATTGCAATCCCTGGTTCTTCATATTTTGTTCAGAGTAAGCAATGGCACATATAAATAGACTTAGTCAAACTTAAAAGCTCAGACATCTATTAATGTTTGTAAAATTTGTTCAAGAATATTACTTTTCAGCACAACATATGCACGAGATGATGTGCTTAGAGAGGGAAAGCAGATCCTTTTAGACAAGAGTGTAAGGCCTTGCAGCTTGTTCTTTTCTGAGACAGCACCCAGCAAGATGTGCCCATGGCTGTGCTACCTTCTGTGGCTATTTTGGGGACAAGTGTCAGGATATGTTTCGTGAGCACAGGTGTATTCTATTTGTGCTAGCATCTGTGGAATCAAAGAAGTTGTCAAAAGAAAAAGAATAGACCCTTCTACCAATTTCACTGAGGCTGCTACTCAAAAAGACTTTTCTTGACATTTCTCTGAACATAGCTCAGCTATGCTTTTAAGTGGGATATACTGACAGTAAATGATTCCAAACCAAGTACATGTTTGAGACATGCTTCATTTGGAATAAGACTTAGTAAGAAGTTGATCTTCTGTGTAGATGTTAGAAACTTCTCTTTATATCCGCACAGGGGTATGGGAATGGCTATGTGGCAAACTCAAGGATGGGAGAAGAAATTGCCATTGCACCAATAAATAGTCTCTGGCTGAATCATAGATGGTTCCTTTGTCTAGGAGAGCCTGGGAAAGCTTTGGCTTTCCTGATAGTGGCGGCTGGGCTGCTGTGACAATAGTGCCATTCTCCAGTGTCTATGGTGTCTCTGTCTGCATAGGTGCTGCAGGGATAGGTTGAGTCAAAGGCCAGCACTCTCCTGGTGAGACCAGGCTCATCCTATCACTTCAGTCCCGCTGCAGACATGCTTTGGTAGAACTGGGATCAGTCTTTGTTTGGATAAAACTTGTATGTTTTTCCTTCTTTTTCCACTGAAAAATGTGTGTATTACTCAGTTTTGCACCACTGAGGCCAAATACCAAAGATAAACAGCTCAATACAAAGAAAGCTTCATTTAAGATCCTAACTGCCAAAGTGTTCAGGTTACTGTCACCCAGATCTGCTTTCTCTGGGTTTGTGATAAGGCAGGGCATCATGATGCATGGGTGGGAGGGAGGAAAGCGCTAACCTCGCGGGAACCAGGAGGCAAAAGGAAAGAACAGGAAAGAGTTGGAGCCCCCATAACCCCTTCAGGAACAAATTCTCCATCACCTACTTCCCCCAACAAGTCCCCTGGCCTCTTTCCTGTTGTCTTCAATAGCTCCATCAGCAGCTACCCAGCACGTCACTAATGCAGGAGGGTTGGGGGACATTTAAGAAGAAAATCACAATGAAGGCTATCCTTGTTTACTCCCATTTTTATGGAGCCATCTCCTGGGAATCTAGAACGAATGACCTTTTTGACAAATTGACTGGATTGGAAGGCATTCTTTACAAACTGTCTTGGATGGGAGCATCATGCTAAAGCAGGTCACCTCACATAAACAAATGAAGAGCAGATGGCCCACTTCGTGGCTGTCAGAGCTGCCTAACTAGCCATGAAACTGTGAGAAAGAGGCCGTCTTCACTTTAAAATAGACTTAATTATGAGCTTTGATATTTTAAACTTTGAAATTTTTTTTTCCTACCGAGTTCAAGTTCTATTTAGGCTTAGAATTACCCTTCCTTTTGAAATTCTAAATAGTCAGAGTATCTTACTATATAGCATCTTTAAAAAAAAAAGCAATGGTGATGACAAATTTAATTTTTAACCTTTGAAAAATCTGGAAATATTTTTAAACTTAGAATCAATTAAGAACGAAGTATAGAATTCTCTTATAGGAGGTCACAACCACTTAAATTATGAATGTTTGAGCCTGAGGGTTGGGTAGAGGTAAGTATTTCTTGATGTTGGTTCACATTTTTAAAAATCTGTGTTTTACTAACATCAGTTGCTGTTTTCTACCCACTTAAACCCAGACTGGCACACAGAACCTGACCTACCACAGGCTTCCTGAGAGACAAACCACTGTTGGATATTGGCAGGCAACTCTAGTCTATCCTTGGCAAAGCATTATAAATCCTCAAGTCCCAGAACACATGGACTGGGCTATAGTAAAGAGGAGTAGAAATAGCTTAGATGTTTTGCTTTAAAATCTGAACCTTAAGCAACAGTAGTCATGGAGAATATAGTCTTTTTGCTTGTGGTTTAGGGAGACCACAGATGACAAGAGAAAGAATCCAGGCTTTAGAAAGAGGTATTTCCTTTTGTGTTTGTTGAAAATTTGCATCCGTTCCTAAGGAAAGATGGCAAACACCAGCTCCATTCTTAGTACCATCTCTGTACTTAAATGAGCTTATGCTTCATTACAAATGTATTTATTTTATTGACTTGTTTGTTTCTAGTTTTTGTTCCCTGCTATTTCTCCACAAAGGCAGGGACCTTATTGTTCACTACCACAAATCTCTTGGCTTCATTTTACTCCATTTTGGTTGTTCTAGCAAACTACTAGAGGTTGGGTGGCTTACTCACCCAAGAAATTTAGTTCTTCTGTTTTGAAAACTGAGAAGTTCAAGATTATGGTACAAAGATACCAACTGATAAGGGCCTACTTCTTGATAGGTGGCTTTCTTTTCTTTGTGTTAACTCCTGACAGAGGGATGAGGCAGATCACTGAGACAGCTTGTACTAGGCTTTTGATCCGATTCAGGAGGGCTTTACACTCATGATCCGCTTCCTAAAGGTTTCACCTTCAAACACTATCCTATTTGGGGCTTGGTGTCAATATAGGAATTGGAGAAGGTTCACAAAGCATTCAGTCCATACCACCTTGCTTAGTCTCTGATACAAATGGTGATTCAATTTATACTCTCGGACTTAATGGCAACAATAACACCTCTTAGACTTCCTTATTTAATAGCATAAATGGAACATAAAGAGCCTAACTTTATTCTTGGACCTTAATGGATATCAAGGAATGTTTATGTCCAGCTTACTCCCTCCCCAAGTACAACAACACTTGTAGAATTATAACTCAGATCACTTTTAAATTTCTAGGGACAAAATTCAGCAAAGTTGTAAGAGATTATTATTGATGTTAGAAAATTTGTGAAAAGGAATATTATTTGTGAAGATTTTTTTGTTGGTCCTGGGGCTTGAGCACTGTCTTGGGCTTTCCTTCAGGTTAGCGCCTAACCACTGGACCCACAGCACCACTTCCGGCTTTTCTATATATGTGGTTCTGAGGAATCAAACCTGGGTCTTCATGCATGCTAGGCGAGTACTCTACCACTAGGCCAAACTCTCTGCCTATTTGTAAAGATTTAATGCCCAAAATTAGAATGATTACTTTCTCTATTTACTGCTTCATTTTTTAAAGCAGACTAGTAACAAAAATGTAGAAATGTAAGGTATATTATGCTAAGCATGCTGTTTAAGAGGCTTTGAATTGGAATCTGAATGCTGAACTTCCATATTGAACTAGTTGTTATTTTTTCCAGTGAAAATATGCAAATCATCTTGTATAGATGTAACAGTAACTTATCAGCACTATAATATAAATACTACCTTATACCAATAAAATTCTGCCTTTAGAGAAAAGAAATCTTGATTAAATTCATCAAATAAGAAACTACTATTGTTATGCTGCCAGATCAAGGACTACAGATTTACCTAGTAGATATTATTTTCTTTGCTTACCTTGTAGAGGTAAAAGAAATTTCATCAAATAATTTTGTGAAAATAGGCTATAATATCTGCTAATCGTGTGGTCTTAATGATCTCAGAGGAAAAATGCATAGAACATAAAATTAGAGAATTCTTTTGTTTTAAAGTGAAAATGAGCCAAAAATAATAATTGCAAATATTGTAGCTTCAAGAAATTAATTGAAATTGCATGAAGAATTGAGCAACAATTTCATTCCAACACTTTCCACTAAGTTCACTGGTCTTCCACTTCTGTGAATTCTTTCTTCTCCTTGGCCTACTTTTCCATTAGCACAACTTTTCTCCACTTCCTTGCCATCCATGTTTTGCTTGGGGACAAGATTCTTTACCAGCTGGCTCAAACAGAGAAGACTGAAATAATTTTAAATCAGTTCTTGAAAAATTTGTATTGTTTGTTTCCATTATTGCTAATAATATGTGCTTGTTTCTTTTCCCCTCACATTCTGTGCAAACATTCACTCCAAATAAATTCTCAATCAAGACTATTCTCCTCTTGGAGACCAATAAGGAGTCTTTAGGCACAAAAAGAAGAGCTTTCTCAACCTCCTCTACATATTTCTCTTTGCCAAGTCATTAAAAAAAGGAAAGAATGATCTGCTCTGGCTCAGGGCTACCAATTGAATACCCTAAGCCCAGTTCACATGCAACTGCATGAAAAGAGAATTTCTCCCATGAGAAGTCAAAGAGGTCTTTGATTGGGTAGGAGAGCATGTAATTGTAGCTTGGTTTTGTAACTTTGGCTGGCAGGTGTTTGAAGAAGTTCCTTGTCTTTCTGTGTGTTTGGAAGGAAGAATAGGGGATATCAGACATAGATTTTGCAACAAAAGTATAGCTAGTGATGGTACAGGGTTTTTTCCCCCAGGATAATTTCCAAAATTAGAAAAAAATATTTACACTGCCTCAAATGGAGACCAAAATAGCTATAAAAAGACTGAGAATGCTGTTCTTCAGCAGATGAGATATGTATTCAAAGTAGACAGTGCTCAGGACCCATACCAGAGACTGGAGACCCAAGAACAAATAGCACACTGATTTTGATCACAATCTGAAGGCTGAACCTATCTCAAGTCTTGGGTGGAGGTAAAGCACATACTTTCTATCCTGAAATGATGTTAGAATAATTGAGAAGCCAGGATACAGAGACAGACATGAAAAGATAAGTTAATAGTGAAAAGAAGTGATGCTTTCTGGTGCTCTTTATCTTGATCTGGGTGGAGATACATGGGCATATTCCTATGCAAAATTCACCAAGCTATATGCTAAAGATCTGCAAAGAAAGAAACAATGTAAAGAAATAATGTGAGCAGGGAGCATGGCCCAGTGGTAGAGTGCTTGCCTAGCATGCATGAAGCCCCGGGTTTGATTCCTCGGTACCACATACACAGGAAAAGTTGGAACTGGTGTTGTGGCTCAAGTGCTAGAGTGCTAGCCTGGAGAAAGCCCAAGGACAGTGCCTAGGCCCTGAGTTCAAGCCCCAGGACTAGCAAAAAAATGTTTAAAACAAAAAAAATTCATGCAAGAAATAATACACTAGCTATATACATGTAACCATAAAAGATGATGATAAGCAAAATGAACTCTAAGATATGGAATTGAGGTTTTTCTTTGTGGTTGCCGTTGTTTTTAATTTGCTGTGTAAGGTTATTTCTTTTCTCTTTCATTTTTTCCTCATGCTTTATCACCTTTTGTCATTGTATTTGATTTTGGTACACCATATATTGTGTATATCTGAATTAGGGAAGGAAAAGGGAACAATAAAAATAATGAGAGAAAGGATAAAAAGTGAACCAATGCAACACAGGACAAAATGTTGGAAATGAACTTTACAACTCGGGGCCGGGGGGAGGAAGTTAGGGGGACTGGAAAAGTGGGAGAAAAATGAGGGAGGGTAACAATGTCAACAAGAGATAGAGTCACCACATTATGCATGTAACTATACATATACAAATAAGTATATTGCCTTGACACTAAAATTAAATTACAAATATAAAAATACTCTAGAAAACTAAAAATGAAATCATTCAAGTAATTATTTACTCATATATATATATATATTCTTATCAAATTCTAAAAATGATTTGGACCTTTTATATATAAATGCCAGATTACCAAATAGAGAAAATTGAAGGAAAAAAAAATAAAGACCGGAAGTAAAAAAAAGAAGCCACAGTTAATGTCATTAACCCCCTACCAAGTACATGCCTTTAAGTCTAACTTGTTACTTGTGGTGGGCTGCAATTCTGGCAGTGAGCCTAAGAAAAGAAGGGGACATGACTCACAACAACCACAAGATAAAAACAAAACAGCAGTTCTGGACAAGCCTAGTTATTCTTGGTTTTGAGGACTGAGAGACATTTTTCCCATGGGTCTGTATAGAAACAGCATTGTGAAATATATGTCCCAACAAAATGCATCCAGTCCATGTGAGAGTGCTTTCTACTAGTTGTGTCCTATAAAGTTTATTTTGTAGTCCAGTGGTGTGGTATAATAGCGAAGGTTCAAAAAGAAGCAATTACACACAGGGCCCAAAATGCTATAGAGCAGGCTGTAAAGTAACATACAAGCAGAGATGTATTGCCATTGTTTGAAAGCAGAAGAGTTGCAATGGAGATGTGAGAAATACTGAAAACTTCATTAAAAAAAAAAAAGATGTTTAGCTGGGCTTTGAACGAACAGTAAAAGGTATCTGATAATTTGACCACAATAATTAGATTGGTCCTAGCAGTAAGGCATTAATTACACTTACTGAAAGCCAAGAAGTGGAAGAAAGAATGTGATAAGAAACAAGGAGGCTCCTTATGGCGAAGAGATGAACAAAAAGATTGAGAACGTAAGTTGAAGCTAGGCTTGGGTTCAGTCTTCATTTTAGAGATAAAGGATAGAGACACATGGAAACATATCATGTTTCTGGACAGACCAATATTATGATTTTTAAAAAAGCACCTGAAGATTTAGAAAGATTAGTCTGTCTGTCTTCAGTTGGATTAATTAGAAAAGCAAAAAAGTAAAGCAAATTAAGAAGGCTTTTCCACAAGGCCTCTACACAATGCATTTGTGATGAAATACAGATATATCCTTGATTTACCTTTGCACAAAATTAAAATGATTGGCTGAAGGTAATCACCCTTAAGGCAATAATGAAACCTCACCCATAACCACCAGTTAGCTCCTTCTGGGCCAGCACTTAAATTTAGGCTGTGGTTTGAAACAACAACAAAAATCAACGTAGGAAACCAGGGAGGATGTTTTGGATCTTTCTCAAAGCAACATGGAAAAGAAGTGAGAGATGGAAAATAAAATATTTTGAAAGGGGCTGGAAAAGATGACCTACTCATGGCACTAAATGCACACAGGGTAGAGGAATGTTTATACTTAAAACCAGGGAGCCACTGCCTTCCTGGCCTTCCCACTGGAAAGAAAAGGTGTTGTAAAGGCAGACATCTACATAAAAGGGACACTGCTCCTTTGTGTGGCTCAGATGGTTGTTCCCTGGAGAGCAGTGAGGGGCTCCAACTGCCCTTTTCTTGAAAATAAAGATGGGCACCCAGCTGTTTATGTATCCAAGGACTGCTTAGAGTTCCTTGGAGGTGTATCCAACTGATCTTTCTTCATTTCTGTGATATGCTGGCAAAGCAGATACACCTCACCTACCTAGTCACTCTTTTATACCGTACGCAAAACCCTCAGAATCTTTTGTGAAATGGTGTGTGTGTGTGTGTGTGTGTGTGTGTGTGTGTGTGTGTGTGTAGGTGTGAGTGAGTGTTCTGAATATACTTAGAAATAAGGACAGTGGATCTAAGGAAAGCCATTTGGCATCTTGATAGAGGTTAATAGAAGATGGGGACTTTCTGAGAACTTTCTGAGTTGTAGAGAACACTCTGGATCACAGATATGTCATGAGTTGTAGGACTCCAGGAAGCTCATGTTTCCCTTAGATAATTGGGGTCCTGATTGTCCCCTACTGTTTCCCTGTATAGGTCACTCTGTTTATGTATAACACTTTCATTAAAGTTGAATATCCCTATCTAGTTTTCTCTGCTTGTGCATAACCACTTCATTAGGAATAAGTATCTTCATCTAGCTCACTTTATATATTATGTGTAACACTTTTCTTAAGGCTGTGAAGGCTTCTCTCCACCACAACATGTGATTTTTGTCTTTAAAAATTAAGTGCTGGCTCTGTTCTGGATTGCTGGTCTTTGGGACAGGAGTCCACCCTGCAGTGGCTGATTTTTAATAAAGACTCTGATTCAATCTCTCAAAATGTGGCTTCTCTGCTCTTATCATGTCATGTCATCATGAGCTTCTACTCAGCACTGGATGAAAATTTAAGCAAATACAAAAATATAAGAACTTTGCTTCTGCTGTGGCTGAGAAATTAATCATGCAGATATGCCTTGTTGTGCTTAAAAGAAAAAAACCCCAGCAAACAGAACTCTGCTTTTGGAAATGACCTTGACAAGGGTCTCTACCTGCTGGTCTCCAGACTTTCCAAAAGTTTGAGATCAGATCTATGAGCACATATAATTTCCACTTCTAATGTTTCCAGGCCCAAATCCTTCATTGGTAGCTTTGAAAGAAAACACCAGGCCAGTATACCAGTGGGCATGTCTCCATTTCTCTAGCTCTCCATTTATTCAGACAGTCTGTAGGCCAAATACTACTAATATCAACAGAGCTCTAGAAAGAGACTCCAAAAATCAGAATTCTCATTCCAGTTCCAGTATTGGCTGCTATCACTACTTTAGGCCAGTCCTCACTTTCTACTAGTTCTTCAGGCTTTTGCAAATATAGAACAGAAACTGCAATTATTTTCCTCTTTATTTTTCAGACTGTTGACAGTCAAATTAAGATCTTTAAGGACGTGAACAATTTGCAACCAGAAAGTGCAAAGAGTTTTGTTGTGAAGAAGTCCTTTGGGAAGAAATCTTTCACGTTTGAATAATTTCCAGAGTCAAGGAGCTTTGTTGACAAAGGAGAGTCTTCAACTTGCAGCCTTACTGAGATGTTGCTCTCATATCATCCCAGACTGTTATTCTTTGTCTCTGGGTGTGGGAGCTAGTGGGGGAGAAGAAGCCAGGAACTATGCTAATAAATCAAACCAATAGCAGTTCTCCCTCTGATTTGCACATCCTATGTAAGGTAAATGATGAAAAGGGTCCCTTCCTCTGACATTTCATACATTGGCCTTTTTCCATCCTACCATAGACATGAGGCCTGGAAGGGAGCCTGGAGATTACACAAGGCAACCCTCATATTTGAAAGATGAGCAAAAAATCTCTGTGTCGGAGGGACTCAACCAAGTTATATAGCTAGCCAATTGGGCTAATATAGCTTTCAAACACACAGATGCCTGAGTCTAAACTTAGCTGAACTTGTGAGATTTTGGCAAGCTGGGAGGTAGTTACTCACCTTCCTATGACTTTGTTTATTCATTTAAAAATAGATATAGAAAATGATCCTACTTCAAAGGGCTCTAAGTTAGTAAGGGCAAGAAGAGAAACTGACTTACCAATTCATATCTCTAAGTAAAGGTCATCATTAAGCTTAAAATTCTAAATTTTAGAAGATCATCACATGAATTTGAGTATGCACACATATGTAAATATATATATACAATATTCCATATTTGTATATAAACCATATATACAAATGCCTATAAACATAGACATTATATATAGGCTATAAAATGCCTGCACTTAAGCTAATATACACACTATAATTATAAAATATTATAATCACACTTTATTGTATACAATACTTCAAGCATAAAATATAGTAATACTGATGCATTAGAAATAGCATAAATATTAACTATAAAATTTAGCTATTACGGCTGAGAACTCAAGATATCAAAGCTAGCCTGGGCAGGAAAGTCTGTAAGACTCATCTCCAAGTAATCACCAAAAGGCTGGAAATGGAGCTGTGGCTGTGGTATAAATATTGAATGCAGTATATTGAAGAGCTAATGCATAAATATCTATACAAATAATAATTGCATAAGTTTTTGTGCCCATTCTAGGGCTTAAACTCAGGGCTTGGTCACTTTCCCTAAGCATTTATGCTCAAGTCTAGTGCTCTATCCATGAAGCCACAACCCTATTCCTGGATTTTTGGTGGCTAATTGGAGATAGGGTCTCACAGATTTTTCTACCAGGGCTGGCTTCAAATTATTATCATATCTCAACCTCCTGAATAGCTAGGATTACAAACATAAGTCACCAGGGCCTGGTTATATTCTATAACTCTGAGCTATCTAAAATATGCCATAATTATAGGAGACCTAATAATATTTTGCTTTTAAAAAGTCAAACTAACACATAAATGTAAGTTATATGTTATTTTAGTCAGTCATGGGGCTTACACTTGAGGCCTGGGATCTGTCTCTGAGCATTTTTGTTCAAGTCTAGTCTCTACCACTTTGAGCCACAGCTCTATTTATGGTTTTCTGATATTTAATTGGAGATGAGTCTGACAACCTTTTCTGTCTTGGCTGCCTTTGATCAATGATGCTCAGGTCTCAGCCTTTTAAGTAGCTAAGATATACAGTCATGAACCACCAGTGCCCAGCAAAGCTATAATTTTTTTTAAAAAATCTTATTTTTGTTAGCATGAATAGTTTAAAATTATGCACAAAATAGAGAATTGCGACAATCCTACTCTATTATGCAGGAAACCATCCTTCCCCATCACCAATATCCACACAGCACTGCGGTGATAATTCTGTTACATCTGTTACTCCACACTGACATTCCATTACCTGAAATCCATAGTATATCCTAGGGATAATTCTGGGTAATGTGTGTTCTATGAGCTTTGATAACTGCATAGTGACATGTTTCCACCATTGCACCACGTAGAATAATTTCTCATCTTAACAAGCTGGCTGCTCTCTGAATATTCATCTATCCTATCTCTCAATCTATGACAACAGTTGGCTTTCTTGTACTGCATCCACAGTTAAAAGGCTAAGACTTTTCAGAATGTCAGAATTGGAATCATACAGTAGATAGCCTGTCCAGATTGGCTTCTTTACTTGGTCATATGCATGTTTCTTGTATGTTTTCTAAAGACTTGATAATTCACTTTTAGCCATGAATATTTTATTGGATGCATGTACTACAGTCAGTGTCCATTCAAGGATATTTTGGTTGTTTTCAATGTTTGGAAATTTATAAGTGAATCTGTTGTAAATTTCAGGGTGCAGCTTTCTATGTTGACACAAATTTTTCTTCTGTTTGAGCACATCTCTCTAAAAGTACCCATCCAAGTATAAGATGACTCTTCTATACCTTGTTATTAATTTTAAAAGTAATGTATTGATAGCTTTGCAAGTGCTGGGGCTTGAACTCATGGCCTGAACACTGCCCTTGGACTTTCTCAAGGCTAGAGCTCTACCACCTGAGCCACAGTGCCACTTCCAGCTTTTTCTATGTATGTGGTATCAAGGAGACAACCCTGGGTCTTGGTGCATACTAGGTAAGCACTCTACCATTAGGCTGAACTCTGGCCCTGTATCAATTTTTATTTCGAATATTTTCAAACAAATTCTGAAAATAACTTTTAGAACATTATAAAGAATATTATTAACTAGTCACTAGTGGTTAATGCCTATAATCCCAGCTATTCAAGAAGTTATCATCTGAAATTTGAAGCCAATTCTCAGAAAATTTCATGAGTCTTTTATCTCCCGTTATAAGCAAAAACCAGGAGCTGGAGGCATGGCTAAATTGGTAGAGTGCTAGCTCTGAGCAGAAAAGAAAAAATAAAAAATCGAAGTAAGAAAGCAAGCTTCAAAACTTCTCAACAAAATACTGGCCAACCGTCTACAACAACTCAGCAAAAAAAATTATACACTATGATCAAAAAGGATTCATCACAGGGAGGCAAAGCTGGTTCAACATGCGCAAATCAATTAATATAATTCAACACATCAACAGGAGCAAGGACAAAAATCACATGATTGTCTCAATAGATGCAGAAAAGGCATTTGACAAGATCCAACACCCCTTTATGTTAAAAGCTCTGGAGAAACTAGGAATCCATGGAACATTCCTCAATATAATAAAGGCTGTGTATGACAAACCCACAGCTAGTATTATACTTAATGGTGAAAGCTAAAACCATTCCCTCTAAAATCAGGAACGAGACAAGGATGCCCACTCTCTCCACTCCTCTTTAACGTAGTATTATAATTCCTAGCCACTGCAATAAGGCAAGAAGCAAGCATAAAAGGGATCCAAAAAGGGAAAGAGGAAGTAAAAGTTTCCCTCTTGGCAGATGACATGATTCTGTATTTAAAGAATCCTACAGACTCTACTCCCAAGTTCCTTGAGCTGATTCAAAACTTTGGAAGGGTAGCAGGGTATAAAATTAACCCTCAAAAATCAACTGCCTTCCTTTATGCCAACAGTGAGAGGAACGAGGCAACAATCAGGAAAGCAACTCCTTTCGCAATAGCCTTAAAGAAAATAAAGTACCTAGGAATTAGCTTAACTAAGAATGTAAAGAATCTTTTTGATGAAAACTTTAAAACCCTGAAAAAGGAAATTACAGCAGAACTGAGGAAATGGAAAAACCTCTCATGGTCCTTGATTGGAAGAATCAACATCGTGAAAATGACAATCTTGCCAAGGGCTATATACAAATTCAATGCAATACCCATCAATATCCCACTGTCATTCTTTAAAGAAATAGAAGAGGCAATCCAAAATTTATAATAAAAGACCCCGTATAGCAAAAACACTTCTTAGTAGAAAGAACAGCACAGGAGGAATTTCAATACCAAACTTTAGACTCTATTACAGAGCTATAATTATCAAAACAGCTTGATACTGGCACAAGAACAGGTCTGAAGACCAATGGAATAGAACTGAGGACCCAGATATTAAACCACAGACCTATGGCCACCTAATCTCTGACAAGGGAGCCAAAAAAATAGAATGGAAGAAAGATAGCCTCTTCAACAAGTGGTGCTGGCAGAACTGGTTAAGCACCTGCAGAAAACTAAAGTTGGATCCTTCTATGTCACCCTGCACTAAAATTAACTCCAAATGGATCAAAGACCTGGAGGTAAAAGCTGACACTCTGAAAACTTTACAAGAAGGAATAGGAGATACACTAGGTCTCCTTGGCACAGGTCGAAACTTTCTTAATAAGGACCAAGAATCACAACAAATCAGAGAAAGACTGGATAAGTGGGACTGCATTAAATGCAGAGCTTTTGTATGGCAAAGGACATAGCTAGTAAATTAATTAGGAAGCCTACAGAGTGGGAGAAGATCTTCACCAATCATACAGCGGACAAAGGCCTCATATCTAAAATCTATCAACAGCTCAAAAAATTGAATCACTCCAAAACTAATCTCCAAAGTAACAACCATCCCATTAAAAGATGGGCCAAAGACTTAAAGAGAGTCTTCTCTGAAGAAGAAATAAAGATGGCCTATACACACATGAAGAAATGCTCAACATCTCTGGTCATAAAAGAAATACAAATCAAAACAACTCTAAGATTCCACCTCACTCCAGTTAGAATGGCAAGGATCAAGAAAACTAATAACAACAGATGCTGGAGGGGATGTGGCCAGGAGGGATCATTACTACACTGTTGGTGGGAGTGCAAACTTGTTCAACCACTATGGAAAGCAGTATGGCAGTTTCTCAAAAGACTAAACATAGAGCTCCCCTATGACCCAGCAATTCCACTACTTGGCATTTACCCAATCATCCAGAAACAAGGACATACTAAATCCACTAGCACAACAATGTTCATTGAAGCACTATTTACCATAGCAAAGATATGGAACCAACCTAGATGTCCCTCAGTTGATGAGTGGATCAACAAGATGTAGTATTTGTACACAATGGAATTCTATGCTGCTGTCAGAAAGAATGACATTGCCCCATTTGTATGGAAATGAAAGATTTAGAAAAAATCATATTAAGTGAAGTAAGCCAGACTCAAAGGAACATAGGCTCAATGGTTTCCCTCATTTGTCATAATCAGTAGAAACCTTGGGCTCTAGCAGAGATTTGCAATAGAGCAAAACCTAGATACATAAGGCCATATAGTATGAAACTAATTGAAAAGACCTCCAGGATCTAGAAACAAAAGCCACATAATGAATGATTGTTGTCCTTAGGTATTACTTTATCTCTCATCTCTTTTGCTGTCCTTTGGTTATCTCATATTGTTACAGTATCTCACTTTTTTATCTGATATATTGGATATATTTGTATTTGGTTATTTGAAATTGGATAGGAATGGAGGGAAAACAAGATGAGAGGTGGGAGGGGGGAGGGTAATGGGTACCAAGACATGTGAAAGGGTATCAATGTATGTGAATTAATGCACCTTCTATCTGGCAAATATCATGTAACCCTTCTATTAATTACAATAAAAAATATATGAAAAGAGAAAAAAAGAAAGTAAGCTTCAAAGTTCAAGCCCCAGCACCAGGAAAAAAAAAAGGATTATTTTTAAATAATAGTTATAGGCTATGGTTGGTACTTATTAATGTTTATTTTTGTTTATTTTTTAAAGATCCACTTTGTTATTGTTGTAAATACTGCTTACTGATTCTTTCTAAATATGCAGTATGGTGTTGATCAGAAAGGGTACAGATTAGCAATCAACTTCGCCATCTTGCTGATTATCAAATCATAAAGTGGCTCTGATACTCACTTTCATCATTTATTAAATCAGAAGGTTGCAATCAGGGATGAATACATCAAATCATATTCTTTTAATTCAGCTGACCAAAATTTATATCCCAGTTCCAGTTCAGGTTCATAAATTAGGTTCTCTGAACATGGCTTTCCTCTTCCACAAAAGAGTGTTAGCAATTCTTTCTCCCCAACTCTAAAGTGATATTCTGATTTCATATATAGCCAAGAGTTTCAATTCTCTCTGCAAATCTGGGAAGATCTGAGACTGAGCATATCCAGAAATAGTTGCTCTCCTTTCATGGGAATATTAGTACCATTTTAAAAGGACGATTGGATGAACAGTGATGGTCCCTTCATCTATCTTTCAACATTGACCATTCATATCCCCTACTAAATAGCCATATCCATGCTATATTTAATTAGTATTTGATCTCTCTGTACTATGTGTCCTACTTGGGGGTCTCTGCTTATCTGTCAATTACTTCTTGCATCTCCAGCACTGGTTACAGAGTTTTACATAAACGTGCTTTATAATTATTTATTGCCAACAATAATACATCCAAGGAGCACTAGAGTGGAATTAAACATGAAGTTTTAATCAAACTTAAAAACAATATTGTGAATATTGTAACCAATCCTAATTCAAAGACCACAGTGCCAACTTCGAGTACACTGTTGCCTCTTCGAGTTCCTATGTCATAGGTAGCAATAATGACATTTTAAGTTAGGTTGGTTTGGCTTAGTGAGATCATCAACCAGAAACAAAAAGCTCTCTCAGAAACAAAAGCCCTGACTCATAGCATTTGCCAGTATATATTCCGAAAGCCTCCTGCCATTCTCAACTCCTAACTACTGATGTAGCTAAAACAAAAATTTACATACTAAGGTAGCTAAAAATATTGGATTTGCAAAATTCTGAAAATTTGGCTTTTCTGAGCTAATACAAACTGGCTTTAGAGAAGAGCATGACTTGTTTGACTACAAATTTAGAGTGTTTTCGGATAATCCAAGACTGTACTAGTGGCTGAGGTTCTCACTAATAGAGTATAATCACTCCATGTAAACTCTGGCAGTTGGCAACTTCTGTATCCTAAATTACTTTTCAGCTGGTCATATTCCTAACCAATTTATTCATCAGGAATGTCCTTTATTCTCCTAATGCCAACTACCAGGTTTTTTTAGACATGAATTAAGTAGAATACAAATTTTTTGAATAAACACACAAAATATGTCAATCTTCTGACATTCCTTCTTTTCAAGAAAAAGGGGTAATAAAAGCAATGTCCTTTGGGAAATACATCATGGAAGACTTCTCTGAGCTGTACAGTTGTTTTGGAACCAAATGGTGGTTGATAAATTGTGTTCATGCTCAAGTAACAATGTTGTTATGTGGAACTGTTTATCTTTAGTGTTTCCAGGCAGAAATAATGTGTAGGAAAAAAAAACCCTCAGAGTCTCTAAAGTTTTCTTAGGATTGTCTGGGACAGCTTGGAATGTTAGCAAAATCCACACAAGATGATTAGAGGGGAAGCTTTCGGCACTCTTAAAAACTCTCACGTTATTTTCCCTCTTGGGATACTGCTCCAGAACATGTTGTATTGGGGAGTGCATAGCCGCTAGTTCAATGGAATCATTTCTTTGTAACTTGGGGATTTCTCAGAGCCAGAAATGTTACCCAAGCCTCATCCCTATGACTGAGGAAAATTGCTTCAGCTGCTCACAGATACTAGTATCAGATCACAACATGACATCTAGTTAAGCAATGCCCTGGATGGCAGATGTCAGAGTGTGGATAGTGAATGGATATATGTGTGAGAGAGTGCACTCATGCATACTCGATTCTCTCTTCTAGTAAGTTCAAAAAATATTTGGGAAATGATCAGGTCTGAGTACCATCATGGTTAAGAGAAGAGTGGATGTCTGTATACAAACTAAGTATGTATTTCTGTGTGCATATGAGTAGAACATGTGACATGGGTGCAAAGAAAATAGGCAGCAGAAAAAATAGGCAGTAAGTGAAGTGCCAGTCTAAAATTTAAGATCAAAAAGCTTGTTCTGTGGCTTTCTTTTTTTGTTGATTGTGGGGCTTGAATTCTGGGTTTGGGTGCTGTACTTGAGCTCTTCACCTCAAGGCTAGCACTCTACCACTTGAGCCACAACACCACTTCCAGTTTTCTAGTTGTTTATTGGAGATAAGAGTCTTTTGTGCCTGAACTAGCTTTGAACCAGATGTTAGTGTCCAGAGTAGCTAGGATTACAGGCGTGAGCCACTGGTGCCTGGAAAGTTCTGTGACTTTCTTACTTTATGTCTTGGAATCCTCAATTAGCTTGGCTTGGCTGTAATTCTTATGAATATCAACATGGGGGGTTAAACGTAGAAATTAATTTTCTTTTTCCTTTTTTAAAAATAAAATTGTAGATTCCAAGAAAAGAAATTAAATAACACTTATTTTTGAAAGTGGTTTGGCCAAGAAATATCTCAAAGGAATCAAATAAATTCTATTCAAACAATAGTATTTAAAAAAACTATTAACTTAAAATTTCAGAAAACTCTTGACGATTTTTTTCCCTGCTCCTCATGTCTGAATCCACATACATCTGGATTAAAGTACAAAAACAAAAAAACAAAGCAAACATGCACACACACACACACACACGCACACACACACACACACACACACACACACACACACACACACACACACGGAAAATCAATCACCCAGATGGCTCTAAGTGTTTGATATGTGTCATCATATAGGCCAAACACCTGGATGATTTGCATTCATTTTCTCTCGTTAGCCAGATGTTTTCGAACTGTGGAGTATGACTCAGATAATAAAAAAAGTTGGTGCTTTGTAATTAGAAAGCTGAATGCAGTGCAGTAAAAGGTAGAAAAGACAGAAAATGAGCAATATTTGAGCACTTATTCCCTGCTGATACTTCCCTTCTTAATGGTCTTAACTTCAGCTTATGTATAAGAAAACGGATGCTCAGAAATTTGAATTATTTACCAGTATCTAAAATGTAGTAAACCTTAGATGTGAGTTTCTTCCCGATCTACGAGAAGAATACGAAAACTTAGCCTAGGAAAATTGGCCCGTGGTTGGAAGGTCACTTGGTTGCACTATCGCTTCACTTTGATTCTGATCACCTCATAACATTGAATACAATTGTCTCAATTGTCTCACCTCTCTGGAGTTAAGAATTTTTGAATGATTTTGTAGAAATATCTGACTTCGTTATGAAAATGTATGCAGAAATAGCACAAAAAGGTACAAGTGATGAGTTAATAGGGGGAAGAGTCCAAAGATTGGGTTTTGTAACTCCTTGTAAATAACCTGGGGGGTAAACTTCCCTTTGCATAGGCAGAAGGCAACTTGGCCTGTTTCAGGGTTCTCAACAATGGCTTTATCTTTGGGGAAATAATGAATCAGATTATTTCCCCTTTATACGCCAAAGAACATAAATTCCTGAGCCCACATGGAAAGGAACTCCAAAGCGCCTCCTACAAGACACTGTTTCTTATGAGGCAGAATAGTTGATGCACAGCCAGTGCTTGCTTGTTCCAATCAGAAAGACTCTAAAAGCAGACCTAGTTAAACTTTTAGAAGATTGTCGACAGTGAAGATGCCTATTCTTTCCCAAAGAGTAAGCACAGGTGAAGAGAATAATTGTTGAGAGGTTACTCTGTTGTTCCCAAGCGAAAGAAGATTTTGAGCCTGAAGATCATGCAAATCCATGAAAAGAAGTCTAGTTGCAAGCTTACAATGCTCCAGTGGCTGTCCTGAAGATGACTGGACTGTTATTGGACTGTAAATAGTACTAATTCTCTTTTCATTTCTTTTCTTGGATTTGACTTCTAGGCCTGAGCTTTCTTGTTCAAAGCTACTACATTCTATCACTCACAGCCTGAATATTGTCCCTGAACTGTTGAGCTCAAGGCTAAGACTCTAACAATGGAGCCACCACTTTGCTTCTGGCTCTTTTTATAGTTAGTGGAAAATAAGAGTCTCAGGGACTTTCTTGCCTAAACTGGCTTTGAACCATAGTCCTCAGATCTCAGCCTCCGGAGTACATAAGATTATAGACATGAGCCACTGGCACCTGGTTATATTCCTAAATAAATATAAGGATAAGGATTTACAGGGTTAAGAAAAATGGCAAGGAGATGAGTATACAAATGTTAGTTCCAGAAAATGAGTGAAGGCTATTTACCATAGCAAAGATATGGAACCAACCCAGATGTCCCTCAGTTGATGAGTGGATCAACAAGATGTGATATTTATACACAAAGGAATTCTATTCTGCTGTCAGAAAGAACGACATCGCCCCATTTGTATGGAAATGGAAAGACTTAGAAAAATTCATATTAAGTGAAGTAAGCCAGACTCAAAGGAACATAAGCTCAATGGTTTCCCTCATTTGTCATAATCAGGAGAAACCTTGGGCTCTCCTAGCAGAGATTTGCAATAGAACAAAACCTAGATACATAAGGCCATATAGGATGACTCTAAATGAAAGGACCTCCAGGATATAGAAACAAAAGCCATATAATGAGTGCTTATTTACCTTAATGTACTATGTTATCTCTCATCTCTTTTGCTGTCCCTTGGTTATCTCATATTGTTACAGTATTTCACTTTGTTATCTGATATGTTGGATAAATGCATATTTGGTTACTTGAAATTGGATACGGAAGGGAAGAAAACAGGATGAGGGGTGCGGGTGGGGGGGAGGGAAATGGGGACCAAGACATGAGGAAGGGTATCAATGTATGTGAAGTAATGCACATTCTATTTGGTGAATATAATGTAACGCTTCTATTAATTA
Organism: Megascapheus bottae; assembly: GCF_031878675.1. Lineage (NCBI taxonomy): Eukaryota > Metazoa > Chordata > Mammalia > Rodentia > Geomyidae > Megascapheus > Megascapheus bottae. The sequence goes on from NC_143511.1 coordinate 44,084,747, forward strand.
CAATAAAAATATGAAAAAGAAGAAAATGAAAGAAGGGTTTGTACATATAGTACTCTTTGGAAATAGCAAAGGATGCTGAAGATTCTCAGAGAAGGAAATAAGTCATAAAATAGTTTGTATGGTTTATTATGAGGTAAAATAAAGAATTCAACATCTTCAGTAAGATTTTAGAAAGAAATTGTATGTGAGTACCCTACTTAAATATTGGGGGGAGAAATGATCAAAGCAACCAAAATTCTAAATGGAATTGTCTCTCTAGAGACCATACCAAATACATACATATCGCTAAGTATGTAGGGGACTATGAAAAGCTGTGGAGCAAGTTATGTGTCAGAGGCAGCAGCTAAAAATATTCAATCATGAAGTCTAGTACTAGTCTAACTCAATTTACCAAACCTGAATATTGTAGTAGAGGCCTTGTCCTCCCCAGTCAATAGAAACTAAATGTATTTTTATTTCCCTAAAATTAGTTTCTTATTTAGGGGGGTGGTTCTAAAAGCACTGAGTTTGTGCCAGGTATTTGCCATGTAGGATGAAAGAGCAAAGTCTGGGAACAAACGTCCACCTTATCTTTTTATTTATTTATTTTTTTGCCAGTACTGGGGCTTGAAAAAGTTCACCTTATCTTCACTTTGCAGGATTACTGTTCAGTTCTCCATCTGCTACTCCCACTCAAAACGCACTCAGATTTCCTGGTTAGGAATTTCTCATGGAGTTCCAAACCCAGTACTAACTTGTATCTCCTCCTAACAGTCTCTGCACACCTATCATTGTATCTTCTAGATTGAAAACCTTTAGAAAAACCAGCCAAAGCCATGCAAATCTTATCTACTTGTATGTATCCTCCTTCAGTTTCAAGATTGACCTTACTAGATGTGAAACTAGACTTCTCCATACCTCTTTGACATTATAATTTGTATTTTTGCCATCAGAAGCAAATTCCAATCATGTAAGTATTTTTATCTCCTATAGATTTTGGCATTTGATAATAATTTCTCATTCTTCATTGAACACATTTGATAGTTCCTAAGGGTTTCAGGCTAGAACACAAAACTTACATTACGTACAAAACACTATTCATACAAAAACTAAAATAACAAAGTGATCATTTCACACCTTATTTGATGAAATAATCATTCATATCAGCTGAAGGAAACAGCCATTGAGTGGCCTTACTCTGAAATCAAGGCCATCAAGATTTCAAGTCCCCTTCTCCATTAATTTTCCAGTTTTCAGAGACAAACCATTAGAATCAAATGAAACAAAATACTTTGAAAGATAGCAGTAAAGATACAGAAACAGAGTTCAGATTACATCAGAAAACCCAAAGTTAAAACAGATAATTCAGCTAACATTAAACGATGCTGGCTTATACAATGGACCAATGAGTCCTATGACAGTTGAGTTGCAGGTCAATCAAATACCCATAACCCTTTGATTAACCATGTGAAGATTTCTTACATCTGAATTCATCTATCTGTCTATATCTGTTTGTATTTCTAGTTATATCTCTTTCATACTTTTCAGTTTTTTATCTAAGTACAATATTTAAACAGAAAATTCAATGAGTCATAAATTTATCCCCCAGTAAATTTTTACAACATGAACATTACTATGTAACTAAATTGCACCTAAAGAACCACACCATTCCAGTCCCTTTGAATCACCTCATACATACAACTCTAGTGATTTTTCATACCTTATGTCCTATCCAGATGTACTCCATCTCTTGGAACTTCTTACATGTTATATTTGTTTTGTCTGTTTCTACAACTTTATGGTGGAATTGAGTAGTATGTACGATTAGCACTCAACATCATGTTTTTGAGATTCATCTGTGTTGTTAGAGAATATTATAGCCCTATTTGGCATTTTTTGCACAGTGGTCTGTGTGAATATATCATACTCTATTTATACATTCCATTGCAGATGAATGATTGAATACAAGTTGTGTTTTTTATTTATTTACTAGGAGTGGACTCAATTCCCAGTTAATCTACTTGTCTTTGGGTGAATATATGCAACACATAGTTTTATTTTCCCCAGTAAAAATATGTTCCATTAGTAATTATCAAATTTCTTCCAACTTTATTCAGATTTAACATACAATGTGATAAGATAATTTTGTTTTGCCTCTTAATTTTGAATTCCCTAACATTGACAATTCTTTTCAATTTCCATTATCTGTAACTTTCCATTATATCTGTAAACTTTTAAGTAAATTTTTCTTGTCAAATCATTAAGTGCTTTTAAGCCTTGTATAAAATATTGCATTAACTTGTTCATCTCCTGCCCTAGAAGGAATGTGGGAAGTACCAAAGTTGTTACCATTGTCCATAGGCTGGAAAGCCTTTATTTAATTTAATTTGTTTGTTAACAATGCTTTCTCCTTACTTACTATGTTGCTATTTCTTGATAGTTCCATCACATGCCCATGGTATTTTAAAGCTAAAATTCTATTTTTTTTTTTGAGGGAGGGATATCCTGGCTTGAATTCAAGATCTGGGCACTGTCCCTGAACCTCATTTTACTCAAGGGTAGCACTCTTCTACCACTTGAGCCACAGTACCACATATTACAGTGAACACTCCTACTGAATAAATTTAGTTAAAACAGACAAACCCAAAGCCCTGAAATGTAAGGGATTCTCTAAAAGTGTAACTCAACACTGTAGGAATTTAGGGCCTCATGATGAGAGAGAAACTGATACAGTTAGAACCTGCTCCACTCTTCTATTCTAAGTTTTATTTCTATTTCTACTGGAAAGGGTCCATTGAGTACTAATTTTACTATAACCCCATAGTTACTTATGAATTGGTTCTGCTTATGATACAGGACTTTAAAATGTGAGTAGTTCTCATTAATACTTATAGCCAGGGCTGAGGGAAACAAAGGCCATAGGAACAATGGGAGAAAAGCAGATATCAAACATGGTCTTTTGTATTTCTTACATTCTGAAGGTGACTTCTGGCCCTGAACATCAGGCTCTTCTCTACTGTATTTCTGTTCTGAACTTTTATGTCAATGGGAAATTCATATGTAAAACTAAGGCGTCACCCTTGGAAGAGAACTCTTTGTGTCTTGATCAATGTCCTTTTCTCTGTAACCAATATTGGGTCAAGCTTCCCTCATAGATAATACATTGATAGGCTATAAGTTGTACAATGACGACTCAGATTTATTTTTCATGAGATTGATAAACTGGTAGTATAAAAGAATCAAAAAAGACATTAAGAAGTCTCTAGAAACTAGGATTAACTTGTGATTTATTTGATAAGGTCATAAAGACTGATAGCACAAAAAAAACATATTTTTCATATTCTCTTCCATCCCCATAGCTTATCTGCCATGTAGTGATTCCTCTTATGAGGCCAGACAGGTCCTTGAAATCCTTCTTAATACATGTCTGTATATTAATAACTAGTGGTAACAAGTACATAAAGTATTTTTTCTAAATTATTAATTTAGAAGTTTTAAACACAAGTAATAAGATACTCGACAACATCAATGACTCCATTTAGGTTAGTATGTAGATTGATATTATTATATCTGCTCGGTAATGGGAGATAAAGTATATTGGAAGATAGGGCTGCAGAAAACAAGGGAGAGGTGGGGAGGGAGGAGCAACTGGCTCCTGTGAGAGGTATTGCATCTGCATTCTAAACAGCAGCTGAGCATACATTGGAACAGATAAGATCAGATATCTTGGCAATGCCATGAACAGTCAGAGTAAAGTGAGATGTATGCTAGTGTTAAGAAAAAAAAATTAAGTTAATTTAGTGTATTGAACTTAAGGTTTATTTTGCTTCTTTTATTGTTTCTGCAATTCAAAATTTAATGAAAACTCTAATTAGATATATTTCAATTTCTACAAAAAAGGCTGGGAGTTTGGCCTAGTGGTAGAGTGCTTGCCTAGCATGTGCGAAGATCAGGGTTCCATTCCTTGGTACCACAATACATAGAAAAAGCCAGAAGTGGTGCTGTGGCTCAAGTGGTAGAGCCCCAGCCTTGAGAAAGCCCAAGGATAATGCTTAGGCACTGAGTTCAAGGCTCAGGACTGGCAAAAAAAAAAATCTACAATAAAATCTTCAAGAAATAAGTAAACCATTTTGGTGAATTAAATTCAGGTGATAAAATAAAAAAAGAAAGAAGATATTTCCTAACACAGAAGCATTCTATTTTTTTTTTTTTTTGCCAGTCCTAGGCTTGAGCTTAGGGCCTGAGCACTGTCTTTGGACTTTCTCAAGGCTAGAGCTCTACCACTCAAGCCTCAGCACCACTTCCGGCTTTTTTCTATGTATGTAGTACTGAGGAATCGAACCTGGGACTTTGTGCATGCTATGCAAGTACTCTGCCAGTAGGCAAAACTTCCGGCCCCCACAGAGGCATTCTATATATCTCTTTTATCCCTACTCTTGAGATGGATCCTAACTTTGTACTTAAGTGTAGGCTATGCTTAGGTAGTTCTGTATATGCAGTTCAGTACAGAAAGAGACAAAGAGACAATGTTACAGTGGAGGCACTGACCCACGGTATCTCTTGTAAGAGATCTAGATCAGTGTCAACAGGGAAGGTCATATGAAAAGCTCTATGGAGAAGAGAACAGTATTTGGCCACATTGTTCTTCCCTACAATATCTATAAAGCAACACTCAACATAAGAATACTGTCAGCACATCTCCAGTGAGGAAAGATGCTGACTGTAGTCTACAAAATACAACTCAAAAGAAAAAGGGTGAAAACATGTAGTGGTGTTCACTGGACACTGAAGTAAGTGAACTATACAACTCATGGGTAAAAATGGTAGGGAAAGAGTGGGAGACAGTGGAGGGATGAATGACACAGCATATAAAAGGAAATGTATGCATCACCTGACTCATGTAACTATAACCTCTCTGTAAATCACCTTTATAATTACAATGAAGTAAATTAACACACACACACACACACACACACACACCCCTCAAGATCACCACAGTAAGGAAAACCTGGGAGGCTATTTTAAGAGGAAATGAAACAACTGTTAACAGGGCACATAAATCTTAATGGAATGCAGAGTCCTAGTTAGGACCAGGGGCCAGAAAAAGAATGTTAGATAAACTCTAGAGAAATCTGATTAATGTATGAACTTCAGTTAAAATAAACTGATAAGGATTAATTCACCCATTTGTGAGACTATATGATAGATACTGTTGGTGATACATGAATGATAGATTAAACTGAGTGGACGGTAAATGGAGACCTTTCATATCTTAACAATTCTATGTAGCGCTTCCAATCCTTTAAAATTAATTTTAAAAATCCAATCAGAATTGTTTATGTCTATAATCTTAACTACTAAGGTGGACCTTGATTAGAGGCCTTTCCAGCCCCTCCACATAAATGGAAGCCAGTTCTGATTTCACCAAGCTAGTTGTAACAGTACATGCCGCAAATCCCAGCTAGTCAGGAGGCATGGGTTAGAGGGTCAAGGGCTGAGGAGGACTCCGACAAAAATGCAAGATAATTGCATTTTTGAAAAATAAACCATAAAAGGAGTTGAGGTAATAGAATGATTCAAATCCTAGTACGAAGCAACCAAAAAGGAAAAGATAAGAAGAAGAAAAAGAGAGGAAAAAAAGGAAAGGACAGGAGAAAAGGAGGAGAGGGGAAAAGAGAAGAAGGGGAAGGGAGGAGATGTAGGTTACTTTGTTGGAAATGTAAGCATCATATCCTTATTTGCAGATTATGACCTTGACAGCACGACTCACTAGAATAACTTAACAACAAACCATGAGGGCCTTCTTCTCAGAAAGACTTTAAAGATAAATTGCTTTTTCCCAAGTATTGTTTAGAGTTATTACTGATAAGATGGAAAGGTTGGAACACAAAATCTTTGACACCAATGTTTTACGATTCTGTAACATATTTAGTCATGTTGATATCATCTGTGGATAAAGAAATGTAATTTCTATTCTTACTAACATCTTATAAGCCCCAATTTATTGCAGATTTGGGTTGAATAAGCCTGCCTATATGACAATAATGTCATGGAAGAATAGCAAATGTTGCTCTTTTGCCAATAATAGGAGGAAAACAGAACATTTAGTTTTCACCCAGCCAAAAAAATCAAAATTAATGCTCCCATGAAATACTCCCAAGCTCTGTCCCCTCCCAGGTACGGATACACCAATAGGATGGAAGGGCCTGCATGCTTCCTCGTAAAAAAAATCACTGATCCTCATAATTAGAGGAGAGTTGGGACTTACACTTGTCTTAAATGAAACATTCTTTTGCTCAGAGTCTAAGCAAGATGAGGAAAATGGAAAAAATATCCCTTATCTCTTGGAACTGCAAATGAGACACTAGACCTACACTACCAAAACAGCAACAGGAGTTTTGTCTCATTTTGTTTGGTTTTGTTTCAGTATCTGGGACATAAAACAGGTTCTGCTGCATTTCGTCCTCAATATTTATTCCTCTCCCACAGCTCAGCATTCAACAAGTATACATGTGTGTGTATATATTTTTAGAACAAAATTCATAATTAGTTTGCATCTTCCATGTCTCATTCGGACTAAAAGGCCTGAAAGTCCCTGCAGGAAAGCTGCTCCTGAGAGCTGCTAGGAAATTAGGTTACATACCTTCCTCAAATGCTTAATGACTTTGGATAAAAAGAGCAGTGTACTTCACACAAAAAGCAAATAGATGAACCATGAGGAGATTTGGCCGACTATAGCAAACTGCAGGTCCACACAGCTCCTATATTTTTTCCTCTACTCTCTCTCAAGCGGCTGCTAAATCTCCTTTCCTGGATGGGCCAGGGCTGTGTTGCAGGGCTGTGTTACAAGTCTGTAAATGAATCCCTTCCTTGCCCTTGAACTTGTTAAGCTCTCTAGCTTCTACTACTTTGTCTGGCAGGCTGCACCACATCCTAATGACTTTTTGCAAGAAACAGAACCTCCTGATATCTAACACGGCTGCCCTGTCATCTGCTATTAGGCAAGATTACTTCTGCAGCTAATGACTTGAAGCTTTTCTGTCTCTTTCTGTTGTGATAAAGTTTCCAGCCCATAGTAAGTGAAAAAGAGAGGACCTGCGGGGGCAGAGAGAACAGTGAGGGGTGCGAGGTGGGGGTGGTGGGGTGTCGGGAGAGGGGAGACAGAAACAGAGAGGAGATATGCTATAAATGTGGGCCAGTACCTAATTATAATTCAAAACATCGGCAATTTAATAAAAACAACTCCTCCAGAATGCAGCCATAAGGAAAGAGTTCCCACAATCTGTTCATCTGCATAATTAGTGATTGAGGACCTGGGAACAGTTGGAACATTGCTAAGGAAGGCCCAGGTCACATTATTGATAACATAAATAACAAAGATACAGATTTCCCCAAACTACAAACATCAGAATGTAACTAACAACAACCTAATAGGAGCACAGAAAACAAACAACAAGCAGATAAACTCTGGAGCCGGCCAGGCACAAGGCTGGAGTCAAGCACATTGTTCAGGAGTCTAAACACCCTCAGGTTTTCTTTAAGAGTCACCTACAAAACAAGAACCGGGAAGTCCTCATTAGCAGTGCTTTCTGGGAGGGTTTGCAGCTACAGCTGTGCGTACACACGTTCCACAAGGCAGACACATAGTCTTTATGCCCTGCACATGGGAATATAATTCATTTGGAAAAAATTTGCATTGCTAAACTTTGTTATTTAATATGTCACAGGGGAGAACCAGAAAGGGCTGGAGACATGGCTTTCGGGTTAGAACTCAGCTGAATTTTGGATAAGGGACTACTAAGTATGCGTAATACTTTTCAAATGAGTTAATTACTCATCTCCATTATAAAACCATGTGCATTCCTATCGCCAATTTGAGAAGAGCTGTGAGAATCCTAAGAGCAGGAGCTTTTAACTGACTCCCTGGCCTTTGTATTTCCAGTTGTGGCTATGAAACTGCAAACAATACATTCTGCACACATTTGTTGACAGGCTGACCAGAGACAAAGCAAACTGAAAGTAGAAAGTAAAGGAATTGCTTGAAAATGTTATTACTCCAATACAATAGGTAGACAAGTCTAGGGTACAAAGTTTTAAGCAGATGGGGATACTATGTACAAAAAAATGATGTCTACGACGAGCCAGCTAAGGGAAAGTTGCAAACATGTAGACTATGTTGCAAGAAGATAAACCTAGCTAAGGCATGTATATACACATAAAACATAAACTCTAGCAAATGTGAGTGCTTTTTGTCTTAAGATCCAATGAGTACTTCTTTGTGTGAACAAAGAACTGTATTTGAGCCCAGGCAGTCCGAGTGACAGCGTGAGGGACAAGGAAAGAATGTTCAGAGTACATACTTCCGTCATGCACGACTGTCCCCAGGGGAAATATGTGAATAGTTTCAACTTTTAACAATAGAAAGGAAAATAGTCATACTTTTTAAAGGTACATGTGGCTTTGTGCTTTCAGGCTGTCAAAACCACATACATACCTGTGGTTTTGAAATAGCCTTAAGATACCAGAGAGGGCGATCCTGTCTGACTGGGTGAATGAGATAAAAGAAAAGCCTGTTCTTTCAGTGGGAAATTAAGCTCTTCACTGAGAGCTGTAAAAACTGTACATTTGATTGCGGAACTAAAGAACTCTAAAGCAGAAACTGATCGTTATTCAAAAGTTAGGAAGCAATCAGACACATTTTTATTCTTTTTAATTAAGAAGTGGATCATTAACCTATGGAGCACATATATTTCCTTAGTGTACTCAGCAAGCATTTCTCAGTTCCTCCTATGTGTCATCTATTCTTCTAAGCCCCAGACTGCCCAGTAAACAAAACAGAGAAAAATTCCCCCAGTTCTCAGGCAACTCAAGTCCTGTGAGTAAATACACAGGTGGTCACCTTGCTAGACCTTGCATTCCTAAAGAAAGCTTTTGTATCTGATATATGACTCCCAGGATTTGAAACTCTGCTGTTCCTGAGCAGGTGCCTTTACCTGCCAACTGCTTCAGCATGAGTGGCAGAGACCACTGAATGAACTCTTGCAGGTGGTGAGAAATGAAGCACAGGAAGCTTCAAAAGAAGAGGATACCAAAATGTAACTAGAGCTGGTAACTAGAGTGGGTTAAATTTAGGTGTCATGGGTACTTACAATTTTAACTGATTTAAGATCATATAGATAGATAGATAGATAGATAGATAGATAGATAGATAGATGATAGATAGATAGATAAGTAGAGCAAGAGATAGAGAGTAGATAGATGATATAGACATAGGGATGATATAGATATAGATATTGATATAGATAAATATAGATGTGCTAGTAGTAGGGTTTGAATCATGATCAGGTATATATCACTTTAATCTCATGGTTAGACTGTTTCTTTGAGTTGATTTTTCTTACAGAGTCACTCTCTTTGGCTGGGTCTAGTTATCACCATGATCATGCTACCTTCACGTCTGGAGTAGCTTAGATTTACAGGCATGTACAGCCACCATACATGGCCCCATAAGCAAATCTGGATATAACTGACAAAGATCTGTTATGGTAGCCTCCATACTTATCTTTACACTATTTTACTGAGTCATAAAAGATGACTAAAAATAGTAGCTCCCAGATTTAGGGATTTCGTAGATAGGTATAATTAAAAATACAATAGCCAAGTAAAGGGACTGTTACGGGGATGCCTACTTTGAATTTCAAATAAGGATATTAAAAGACATTTTAGTGTTTTTAAAGTAGAAAAAAAACCACACTGGATTATAATTATTTTAAAGAAAGTAGAGTTGCATTAATAACCAACCCACCTTAGCTGTGTGCAGGGACAGGCTGGATTTTAAAAAGGGCCATTATCCATTCCAACATGAATCTATTGAACATGTTTTTCATTAGAGTGTGGTAGTCTCTTAGCACTAACCAAGTAATCCTCAATTAGTAGTACTTAGTTAAGTAAGTTAGCTAAATAAACTAAGTTAATACACTAAGTGACTAACAAAGTACTCTTCTCGACGGTAGTCAACTGAGGCAACAGAGGGAAATAAAGAACCCTGGATGTTTTAAAGTAGAAATGAATGCTCCAGCTCAAAAGCAACACACATGACATCTCTCATAATTCACAGGACCATATTCAACTACACAAAAGCCATGAAGAGCTAACTTCCCAGGTAAGCTGCAAAGAGCTGATAAGCGATATATATGTGACAAAGAGCACAGGTGAGTATTCCAGCTGTAGAAGATATTGTTCTTATTTTCCTATGGACTGGTAAAAAAATGTTGTTATATTTTACAGATAAGCCAGTATTTTAAAATAATCAGTGAAAGAAAGGGAGGGACAGAGGAAGACAGGGAAGGAAGGAGGAATGATAATCATATATAGTTTAAGTAAGAGTCTCTGAAATTCCAGAACTTTCTTGGGTACATATGAAAGTCACCATTAGAAGGCCAAAAAGGAAAGGTCTTACTATAGATTCCAATCCATGTGACGAAAGGGCAAACAAACTGAAAGGATCCAGAGGCTAAAAGATATCGCCAAGAAAGGGCACTGAAATTTAAGGCCTTCTCCAGTAGCAAAGTCTCTTGCACTTGAACTGAATGACAATTTGCTTTAGCTGTCAATGAAGTCATGCTTTAAAACCTATCTTAATCTATCCCCTCAAGGATGCTTATTTCAAACTTAATTCTGTGCATAAACAATGGAACAGGTCTGAGTCAGTCCAGAAAAACCCAGCAACAACACGTTGACCCTAAAGGTTACGTAAGAAGTAAAATGAAGCTCAGTTTCCTGTGCCATATGCTCATTCAGTCAGGGTTGTTTTGCTCTGTGTTGTTGCTTTTCATCATTGTTAATACATGTAGCAAAACCAACCTTCTATATTAAGTTAAATCTCTTTGCTTAGCTAGCCTATTCAGCTATGAGGCAGGGAAGGCTTATGCTGTTTTATGGAAATTCTGATTTTCAAAGTAATAAACAAATCTCAAAGGAACCAGAAAGGAACTATTGGATCCATGCCACACATTCTGTGTGGGCTGGAGAAACTGTATTTGATGATGGCAAATTTCCTTTTCAAAAACACCCCCAAACAAAGATTAAGTTCCAGAATGTTCTCTGGGCCAGACTTGTAGTAAATTTTTCTTGGAGGGCAGATGTAAGATGAAGGACAAATGGAACTAAGACAGATTTGGTACCCAAGTGAGGGAATAAGAGAGTTCAAATAAATGTGCAACTAAAGTCAAGCTTTGATTCTCTAATTCAAAATAAACAATAATTAATTTAGTAGGGGAAAGAAGGTCAGCATTGCTATATAATATGGCATACTGAATAGGATAAATTAACTTTTTCAAATTTAGGATATAATATAAAGACAAAATTGAAATCTTTAACCTGTCTTTGCTCTTTCATTCCTTTTGCTAAATATCAAATTAGGAAATTTCTAAAGCATTTTTCAGAAAAAAATTGGAATGCCTATATGAATGAACACTTATGCCTATTTTCAACTACTTAGATATAATCTATTACTTACAGCTTTTTTCATTTTAATTGTCCAAGAGTTAACTTAGCATCAATAGAGTCTTGGTAGATATTTCTTACCCATTAGAACCTTTAAAATGACTGCTTTTTCCTTTCAGTTCATTTAGAAACTGCTCATGTATCCACCACAAGCACTTCCATAGTAATCTGCAAAATAATAATTAAAATATCTCAGGATTAAAAATTACTTATGAATGAATAGAACAATCACCCACTAATTCAATAAATGACCAGAGAACTTGTACAGCATGCCTTTGAATAAACTTGACCTTATGTCTCTTCCAAAGACCACCTGTCAGATTGTCAGATGATCCACTATGGCAGAGGAAAATTCTCTAGACCCAGTCTATATTATGCAAAATTTCCTTGGATACATATGGGAAGGAAGGAAGGAAGGAAGGAAGGAAGGAAGGAAGGAAGGAAGGAAGGAAGGAAGGAAGGAAGGAAGGTGAATTAATAGCTTGGGAATCAGAATCTGCCTCTTCGTCAGATTTCCATGAGCTTTGATCAGAGTCAGAATAACACCATGAAGAACTCCTAGGTGGCAGTATCCCCCCAGATCCACCAAACCTCAGCAACTATAAGGTAGACATCAGTACACAGGGAACCTGAATAGTTGGAAATTGATCTCAATTGTTTACAAGGAAATATACTTATTGCTAAAACACCGAGAATTCACACAGCTAGAGAGGAAAATAATGTGATATAGATACCCTAAAGAATGTGAATTAGTAGGTACTTAGTGAATATCTACTTGATGCCCCATATTAGTCAGCTTCTTAGTTAAATTCCTCATTTCATAGCTGTCCCTGAGAATTAGTCTTCCCTAATTGATAGGTAGGTACAAAGGCAGGCAGGTAAGTCAATCACTTCTCACAGAAGAAGAAAAAGATTCACTCATCTAAGCCACACAGTTGGAACTACATTGGGCAGAGATTCAAATATTATTCTCTGACTACAAAGACCAACTTCTTTCCACTGTACCACAAACACTTGAAAAATTATCTACTCGCTAAAATATGTGCCAGGCCCAGATGGTTTTACAGCTGAATTCTATCTAACTTTCAGTGAACAGATAATCCTTATGGTATTCAAAACATTTCTGACCATAGCAAAAGATGGAATGCTTCCCAATTCAATTTCAAAGCTAGCATAACCTTACTTCCTAGACCTGATGAAGACAGAATAAGAGAAATTATTTTTAAAAAATTCACTGAAGAATATAGATGCAGGACAGAGTATAAGATGTATGTTAAAATCAGCAAATTAAACCCAGGTAACTAGTGAAAGAATTGCCTGCCATAATCAAGCAGAGCATATGGCAAGAATTCAGGGATAGTTCAACACTGGAAAATATAACAATACAACTTCATATTGATGTGTTCAGGGAAAAGCATAGCATAAATCCAAATTAAAATGCTAATAAATATACTGACACTTGTGTCAGGTTTTAGACAATGTCCAGATATTCGAAAATGTAATAGAATTTCAGACTGTTTAATACCAATAGCAAATACCATATTGAAAGGAAATATAAAAACCTTTGAAAAAGAGACAATACTTTAATGTTATTTAGAAAGTCTAAGGTAATGAATGAATCAAATAAGTAGTATTAATAGTGGAAGAAAAGAGACAAAAATATGTTCACATGATATAATTGTATATCTAGTAAGTCAAGAAACTGAAATGATCTAAACATTAGTAAGAATTTTGAAAATGTGACTGTCTACCTACTGAATAAATTTAAGAACTTACTGTATTCTAGGATCCAATATATCCCACCCAATTTATTTTCTTATATTGGCATATAAATTTACCTAATTCCATTCAAAAGCCTAATTTTATTTTTAAAAGAATAGAAACAATGATCTAAAGATTCATTTGGAAAATAAGTATATAGTTATTGTCAAGAATAAGAATAATAGTAAGGCACTAAAGCACCTTAGCATGTAAGATTTCAGGGTAGAGACGTTGGGTAAACCTTTTTTTTTCTTTTTTTGGTCAGTATGAGGCTTGAATACAGAACCTGGGTTATGTCCATGAGCTTTTTCTCAAAATTAGTGCTCTCCCACTTTGGGCCACAGTGCCACTTCAGATTTTCAGTTGGTTAATTGGGGAATAAGTCTCAAAGTCTTTCCTATCAGGGCTGGCTTGCAACCTTAATACTCAGATCTTAGCCTTCTGAATAGCTAGGTTTACAGGTAGGAGCCAGCAGCTCCAAGTGGGAAACTTTTTTACAATTCCTGTTTTCCAGCAATATCATGGGCAATATATACACTCGATAATTGTTATTTTGTCATATAAGTTCCTTATGTTAGTGTGATTTTAAAAAGAACTATTTTGGCACATATGTCAATGAGAAGAATGTCAGGATGCTGAATTAAATGTATAATTTATCACATGAATGGCATTTTTCCTTAGAAAGAAATTATTTAATCAATATTATTTAACCATTAGCTTAATTGTCACTAAATATTTCATCATTATTTAATCAATGGCCTTAAGAGTATTGTCTCTTTGGACCAGGCATGTTGCACTAAGCTTATAAGCCTACTCATATGATGGCCAGCCCTGGGGAAAAAGTGTAAGGCCCTAGCTGAAAAGTAAAAGTAAAAAGGGGCTGGGTATATGGCTCAAGTGGTAGAGTGCTTAGTAAGTACAAAGCCCTGAGCTTAGACCCAATATCATTAAAACTTATTGTCTCTCTTAGAAGGAAATGAAGTTGGATCCCTTCATCAACTCCAAACAAAATCCCACATTTCCAAAGTCAATGTATTAGATGTGTATTAACTCCAATTTTACTATTATTAGACATCTTCAACTTATACCTGCCTTTCTGTCTCTGTCCCCAGTTCTTGCAGTTCTTCTGGGACTGCATTGTTTAAATTAAATTTGGCTCTTCTTTTACCCTCTCTTCACCACCCAACACCTGCTCATCCTTTCTCTGTCTTTGACTCTTCTCCAGATCCTTACTCCAATGGGATGTAATGTTCTTAGAAGGAATTTGCTCTCCAGATGTGGTTTCATGGCTGTATTATTTGTGTCCTAGTTCCACAAGTACAATCTGACAGAATAATAGATGTGAACAAATTGGTGGAATTGTATTATTAGGCTGCTATTGTGTAATTGTTTTTAAAATCATCTGTGCTGAGAAAATAATTAAAGTTTACACAATAATAAGCTTCTCATTGATGAGAGAAGACAAGTAATAAAGTAAGGTAATATTGAAAGAAAACAGGGAATCAGTTGATTAATTATCAAGAAGTAAGAGAAAAAGAAGTATAATGGAACTTCCACTCAATGTTAAAGAAAAATAAATAATTGATGTTGAAAGTCCCTAAATTTTATAAGAGTCTTCTGGTGACTTTAGATATGAGAATTTCTGGGGCTGGGAAATATGAAGATGACTAAAGATGGAGAATGTTTTGTTATTCTCTTAAGTGGAACAAATGGGATTTCAAAGCAATAAGAAACAACTTTACCATAGAACTAAGCAAATGCTTGACCATTGTTCATCTCCCCTAGAGTGAAATGACCTTTACTTTCAGAATGTATTATATTTTACTGGGTCTAGCTTACTTGGCTTAATATAATTTTTTCCAAGTCTTTCATTTCTTTCTAATGGAAGAATATTCTTTATCCATTCATCCACTAAGGGACATCTGGGTTGATTCCATATCTTGCTAAATAATGCTGCAGTGAACATGATTGTGCTGGAGTATGGGTGAGGGCTTGTTTGTGGACATTTGGGTAAATGCCCAGGAGTGGAATTGCTGGGTCATATGGAAGCTCTATGTTTTTGAGGAACCTCTATACCGCTTTCCAGAGTGGTTGAATAAGTTCACATTCCCATCCATCACATTCCATATCCCTATCACTGCCTGTTATTATTAGTTTTCTTGATAATGGTCGTTCTCACTGGGGTAAGATAGAATCTGAATGCTGTTTTGATATGCATTTCTTTTATGGCCAGAGATACTGAACATTTCTTCATGTGCCTGTTGACCATTCATATTTCATCTTTGGAGAAATCTCTAGCCTAGTTATTGATGGGGTTGTTGTTTCTTTGAGGATTTGGTCTTTTGGGGGATTTAATTTTTTGAACTCTAAGTATATTTTAGATATGAGGCCCTTGTCTCATGTATGCTAGTGAAGATCTGTGAGCTTTCTTTCAATGCTGCTAGCTATGCCCATTGCCATTTATCCATCCTTTTTTGATTAGTTTCCCTCATTTGTGATAACTAGCATATGTCAATAAATCTATAAATTAATCCAATGGATAGTACAAAAGACAATTACACTTGGATGTATTTAAACAGAGAACAAGGGAGGATAAACATAGGAGAGAATCACAATGGCTAACTACCTATGTACATATGAATATATGAAATGAACTTTTAAGAAATGGAAAGAGTTGTACTGCTTGAAGTATTTTTTCCTTCTTTATTCTCCTTTTGTTTCTTTCCTGTTGGCACTGTTTTCTATTTCTGTTCCCTTTGTCTTGTATATAAGTTTAGTTGATTTGGGCAAGGGAAGGGTATCACAGAAATGATGGGATAAAGAGTGAACCAATTCAAGAGTGATGCTTACTAGATACCATGTTGGAAATGAACTTTACAACTTGGGGGGAAAGGGGGAGGAAAGGGAGAAAATGAGGGTGGGGATAGCAATGTTCAAAAAGAAATGCAGTCATTGCATTACTTATATAACTGTAACCCCTCTGTATATCACCCTTACAATAAAATTCAAAGAAAACAAAAGATGCTGTTATGGGTAGCATGACTTCCTCATATCAATAGACTAAGGAAATTCGAATCAGTATGATATCAGGAGCTATAATCACTATCCTATGGATTAACCTGATTTGTAGAAGACACTTGCCTGGCATGTGGTTCTGAATTCATAAACATATCTCACTTCCTGGGGAAATTCTTTAACTTCTTAGCTTGTTTTCTCATCTCTGAAACAGAGAGAATCAATAATCATTTTACATAGGGAAGAATCTCTTCATTCTTTCTCCCTTCATATCCCTTCCCAACCAAATTTTTGAGGGGGGGTACAAAAAAGAATACTTTCAAAAATTCCATTTCTAATAGAAAAAAATGCATATCCAATTTGCTATTAGATAAGGCTCTTTCACAGTAAGTGTCCAAGGCATTCCTGAGCACAAGCTTTATCCAAAGACATGTATTCCAACAACAGCATATTGATTTTATTCTACATAGGCTCATTGCAGATTCAACCATTTGTTGTAGTGTGGGACAAGATTTTTGGCATCCGTTAAGTAAAACTTTGGGTTCTCCGTTTGGGTAACTGTTGTGCCTGTAAGGAGCTGATACAGAGCTTTTTGGCTCACTTAGCTGCCCTCCCTCCTTTTGCAGCACTGACCCTGTCTTTTTCCCATCTACAACTCAGGGAGGCTTTCTCAGACCCTCACCAAAGCTCAGAGATCTGGGCTGCAATAAAGAATATGCAAAAAAAAAAAACAAAAAAAAAAACCCTCCACCTTTCAGCATCATGAGGAGTAAACAGCATTTAAAATCATACTCATCAAAAAAAAAACATTTTCATTACCTTTGTCATGGTAGTTTTTCCCACATGAGAACAGCTTGGAGGTTTGGGTTAATTTTGAGGACATCACTGGAAATGACGTCTGTTTCACATAAACTGTATCTATAAGCCTCCTTTTCTCTTTAAACAATAGCACTTACTTTTGGCACAAAAAATAAAATCCCTTGTTTGGTGAAGTCCTTGCATAGAAGGATGATATTCAGCATTTAATTTAAGTGAGCAATGCTTAATGTTTTTTATGAATTAAGAAGAGTAGAAAGAAACAGTATGTGATAATAGTTGTTTGTCACAGCTACCAAGTTACACTAATACTCAAGGAATGCAATGACGTTACTGGTAATAACACTTTCACAAACCTCACCTTCTTATCCTAATTCATCCTGTCAGTCAGTGTATGGTTACTTTATACATCCTTTATATCAAATCGTGCATGAATTTCAAAAGAATTAAAGGTACCACCAAAAAGCTAAACAAAAACAGCACTAACTACATAAGGTTTCCCGTAATGTATCTCCATCTATCTACCCACCATCTATAAGTTGAGCAACATTCATATTTTTCATGGTGATGAAGGAAAGAGGGGGAATTATGCTGTCATAATTTAAACTAGAGGAGGGGAGTAGAGTTTCTAAAAATTATGACCAAGTTTCAGTCATTCCTTACCTAGCTCCCCTTGGTTCTGCCACCAGCAGCCAGGGAGAGGGGCACTGAAAGATGTCCTATGGGCTTATGCCTCTCTTTGGGGATAAACAGGTTCTTCTGAATGTTGGAAGAACTAGATATCCTGTGATATCCAGGGATAGAAACGATGGAAAACTGTGGTTGATGGACTATGTTCACACTCACAATGCACACCCAAGCTTCTTTCTGCAGTTTTGGTCATTTGTTGCCTAGCCTGGAGGATGAGACTTTGAAGTTTAGAGTAGAAGAACCTGGAGATTAAGTTTCTGTGGCATCATTTACTTTCTGTATATACTTAGGCAATTTACTGAATTTTCCTAGGTCTTGTATCTCTTGCCTGTAGAGCAAAGGTAAAAAGAAATCCCATCTCTAATACTCTCAGGTCATTACATGAAAGCTTGTCTGTAAAAAGTGCTGAATCTAGTTCTTGGCATACGGCAAGTTCTGGGTAAATAAGAGTTACCATAATTATTTGGTTTACAATTAAACCTTTGGGGAACAGTAGTAATCTCAGATATTTATAACTGTTTTTAAAAAAGAATAGCTTCATGTCTTCTCTACTTCCTCAGATTGGTTATTTCCAAATGAAAATATTTAAGTCCTCTCTTTGCTCCATTCTATTCTCTATTTACAAAGGGCTCTCAATGAATGATTTATGCCAATATAGGGTTCTCAAATCAAAGTCTTAGAGAATGTAGAGCTAAATGAGTGAAGGACACTAAAAAGCTTGAAATGGTTTGTGCAACTAAAGGAAACAGCTACTCCTTCTCATTTGCCTCATTCAGGGAATGAATTGATCCTTCTCTTCCTCTTCATCCCCCACATCCTAAACAGATTTCCTGAAAGACCTTCTGGTTAAGTTCTCATCCCCTTGGCAAGGCAACTTGTCTGCTGAGCCAGTCAGCTGTCTCATTGAGATTCACTGCCAGGTGGACAGCTTTGATGGCAAGGAGGTGGCGTTCCGCCCAGTTAAGCAGCTTTCAAGCCTCAAGCCATAAAGATGAGCTCCTGGCCCTCCTTCCTCCAGGAGGATGCTGCAGACATATTGCCTGCCCTTGGAAGTATGGCTTTCCTGCGGTGCAAATTATTGAGCTGTGCAGAGCACCTTACTTACTGTTCTCTCCTCAGAGCACTGGAGACACAGACCTTGTCCAGTTTCTTATGTCAGCTTTTCTCTACTGAAGTTGCTGTTTGAGTAATTAGCTTCTGTTGGAAGCAAGCCCTCAGTAAGTCAGAGGCGTATGTATTTTTATTTCACTTGAGGCTGATCTTTCTTTTACCATATATTTTTTTTAAAAAATCTGTTATATGAAGTATGTAGGAAACAAAAGATTCCATGTTTTGGAATGAAACATCCTCTTGAAAACAGGCCCTTTGTTATTCTCAGATAAATAAACCAGTACTGATTCCACCTCGAGCAATGAGGCTATGTTTTCTAGTTCATTTTAGAGATGGGAATGCTATGAAGAACATTAGTAAAATGTTTGAATGTGGCATTTTAAAATAAAAGCACAATGTTTTCCAGACGTTAAAAATCATTCAGGCTGGGAGCATGGCTTAATGGTAGAGTGCTTGCCTAGCATGCAAAAAGCCCTAGGTTCAATTCCTCTATACCACATACACAGAAAAAGCCAGAAGTAGTGCTGTGGATGATCAAGTGGTAGAGCACCATCATTGAGCAAAAAAGCTCAAGGACAGCGCCCAGGCCCCGAATTCAAGCTCTAGGACTGTCAGGTGTTTGCCAAGTGTACCATGTCTACATCCAATATCTGACTGGAAAATCCAAAGGCTGAGATGAGTCACCCAGTTGTTTGGCTGACAAAGCAAAGAAAACCATTGTTGCTACCACAGGGTAGCAACCAAAAATGTGCCAAGCTGAAATCTGCATGAATATTTTCTACGGGAAACAGGAGTGGGGAAGCAGAACAAACATTGTAAATCTGACCCAAGTGGACAATGTAGAATGCACCAGGGGACCAACAGGCTGAGCTACTGAAAGACCACAGGGAAAATTAGAGCAGCTGATGCAGGAGGGTAATGGATTATATCATGAGTTCTGAAAAAAAATACAAAACACAAAAGTTGCCAATAAGGGTTGGGAATAAAACTCAAGTGGTCAAGTATTTGCTTAGCAAATACAATCCATAGTACCAAAATAATAGAACAAAAAAAATAAAAGAGTTCCTAATAATGAGCACATTTTCTAAGCCAAGAGATTGCAAAAGCTTCTTCTAAAAACTCCAGCCAGTCTAATTAAAGATATTTATATCCTTATTTTGTCAGCTCTACCCTCTTGCCATCCTCTTTATGACTGGCAAAATAGACAAGAATTAGTAAGAAAGGAAGTAAAAATCATATTCTGTACTTCCCAACATTGCTTGTGAACAGCCCAATGGTGGGTGCCTATAGCTGTACAGTCGAATAATAGATGGAAAAATGTATGTCTTTGAAATAAATATTAGTTAATAGATTAGATGAATTGTTTTTGAATAAAGGTAATTTATTATAACCTAACATCACTACAATATTTGTCCTAACAGTGACCAAAAATGCCAGTGCACTTCAGAAACAGGAAAGACCCTGAATTAATGTGAAAGAATGGTAGCAAGAATTACATTTTTAAAAAACCTTCCTATATTCTCTGTCACCTCTGCAGTTATGGCTCAGAAAACAGCCACAGACAATAAGCCAATGAGTGGCTATGACTGTGTACACATAAAATTTTATTTACAATTGAAGACAGGGGTCTAATTTGGCCCATGGGCTAGGTTTGTCAACTCCTGTTATGCATCATCATTTTTAATGGCTACATAGAGTTCCATTCTGCAATTTTAACCATCCCAGTATTGCCACATATTTGCTTGTACATTCCATTACAAAGGATGCTTGGATGCACATATTTGTTCATACAACTTTACGTCCATCTTGCTTATTTAAAGTTTATTTCTATAAAGTTTTTTTTTGCCAGTCCTGGAGCTTGAACTCAGGGCTTGAGCACTGTCCTTGGGCCTTTTCCTCAAGGATAGTACTCTACTACTTGAGCCACATCACCATTTCTTGCTTTTTCTATGTGGTACCGAGGAATCGAACCCAGGTCTTTGTGCATGGTAGGCAAGCACTCTACTGCCAATATTTCTAAAGTTTGATTCTTGGATCATGTTCCATGTTAAGGGCTTTTGAATAATATTGCTGAATTGCTCTCAATTTGGATCAATTTCACACTCAGCAGTAGAGTGAGAGGATGTCCATTTTCCTACAACAGAGACTGTGTGATGGGATATTCTGTGTGACACACACTACACACTCAAATTAAGGAAATGGTCATAGGACAGACTATGTGTCCGAAGTGGTTTATTAGTTGCTGTCTTTGCTGCGGAAGACAGCTAGGCCCAACTCTCTCCACTGCATGATGCTGCCTCTAAGAGACACACTGAGAACAGATCGTTATCCTTTGCAGAATTCTCTGGCTACTGCCTGGCCTTACGTTTTCTTGATTCTGTTCCCAAGTGTTGCCAAGATTACCAACAGAGTGAACTAGCAGACCAAACTGAGAGTGGGCACATATTAGCTGTACTCTAACCTTGTCGCACAGTTTGTCTCTGGGCAAGGCCTGGAGCTTCATCTTTGTGGCAGCTTCTCTGCAGAAAAATGTGACGGTGCCCTCCAGGAAGGATGCAGCAACTAAGTGAAGACACTTCACCCTAAAAGGAGCATGGGTTCAGAGAAAGTTTTTTAACCCAATAACAATAGAGGCACAGGCTTTTGTTTTACAGAAAGATGGCTACTAGTTAATTCAGAGAAATTAGTGTAATGGAATCTTTTTGCTTTTTTATCAGTTGGAGAGTTGACTTGCTTATTCTGGCTATGAATTAAACCATTCTGTATCTACATGTACAGCATGATTGTTCTGTCCCCATTTAAGATCCAGAAAACTACACATGAGGTCATAACAGCAGACACAGGTATTATCCACAGTTTCTCTAGAGGTGTCCAAAGTCTGTCTATTTATTTTGTATCTTTTTTTTTAAAATTGCCTTTCCTTTGTTAACTATTTGTTTTTATACTCTAGGCTTTAGAGGGTAAGTTTGAACCTTGTTATTCAAATTTCTAGTTCAATACAGATTTTCATAGTTTGACTTTAGTTTCTTAATTTTGATAATCAAACTTGGATTCCATTCATTGCCACTTGACACAATTCTTTTTTTGTTCTGGTGAGGCAGGCTTCTCACAATATAGTCCTCCTGTGTCAGCTTCCCCAAAACTGAGATTAGAGGCATACATCATTATAACTAGTGTTCTTGCATGCAAATCTAAGGACAGTGGGATGAAATGATCCCCTCCTTTCCCAGACATAGCAATAGCTGTATACAGAATGAGATTATCACCTTCGTAGAGGAAATCTTAGTTCCAGGGACCATCATCTTCAAATTCCTGCTTAAAAATGGCCATACCTGCAATAAATCTCAGCAACTAGACTACTTTATTTTAACTACCAGTCCATAGCCTATTCACATGACTGTTTTATTTTTTTGGAGGAAACCCCCACAGCCACATCTGTGAATGAATTAACTCATTTTTATGCCAGAATTCATTCTTTATAGGAAATTATGTTCAAGCAGGCCTTATTATTTTATCCTTTTTTCTCCAAACTGTCAGTGATCTCGATCACTTAGTAAACAAAATCAGTGCATGAAAGCACAGTGTTCAATATTCTCCAAATATGCACTCCCAAATGAACACAACATTTAAAAAGATTTCACCAATGACGAGGCTGTACCCAAAGATGTGTTCATATCACCAGTCATCAGAGCTATCAATAATTTCAGGCTGCTCTTTGGATACAACTAAGATTGATTGAATATCCACTGGGGAACCCTCACTCTGCATGCTCTCTACTTTCTGTTCATGTCCATCTTAAATGCTTTAGAATATTGCTATCCTTCTAAGATACCCACACTCCATGTCCAGATACTATGATCCTATGATTATGGAAAAGAAGGAATGGAACAGCAGATACAAATAAGATTACCAATCAGCTGATCAAAAAAAAAACCAAACCCAGGATATTATGTTAGATTTTCCAAGTAGTTCTATAGTCAAGGGACCATTAAACATAAAAGAGGAGAAGAAAAAGGATATAAGAGTAATGTTATAAGAGTCTAAATCTGTGATGGCTCCTTTTGAGTGAGCAAGGGGTGCATGGCTGGAGAAAGATAAGTGGATTCTAAATCCTGGAAAGGGAAAGTGTGTTCTTCCCTGAAACACTCCAGAAATGCATGAATTTATCCCAGTGATACACTTATTCCTATTCTCTTAGAACTGAAGCAAATAAACTTTTATTGATTTTGACTAATATATTTGTACTGATTCACTACAACAATAAGAAACTATATAGTCATTCTCACACATTTTTGTTCACTGAAAATTTTTTGAAGAGGAACAATACAATTAGATTTAACCACTTCCTTTTCTGGACTTCTTTGGTGATTATTTTAACAGGTCCTTCATATTCAAGTGTATACATATATGTTATATGTATATGATATACATATATGTATATACATATATACATGTATATTTGATTTATCATGCATATCATATAGATAAATAGATATAAATAGTTTTCAGGTCAAGGCCTTGCATTTGCATAAGCCACACTCCTAGCCCTCTATCTCCTGTCCCCTCTTTTTCTTTGTCTTTAGCTTCTTTTTCATATAAGATCTTGTAATTTTTCTTGTTGCCTCCTAAATAAGTAGAAGCTGGGCTCACAAGTAAGGCTTGTTAACCTTGGATTGTATTGTTCTTCTTTAGAATTTTTTCAATGAACAGAAATGTGTAAAGATGACTATGTGATTTCTTATTGTTGCTGTTACAAATCAGTACAAATATATTAGTCCAAAGCAATAAAAGTTACTTTCTTCAGTTCTAAAAGAAGAGCTATATGTGTATCACTGGGCTAAAACCATGCTGTTCTGAAGTGTCTCCAGGAAGAATCCACTTTGCCTTTCTAGAATTTAGAGTCCATTTATCTTTCTTCAGCCACAGAAACCTTGCTCCTTCAAAAGGCACCATCATGGATTTGAACACTTATATTACTCTTAACACACCCAGCTTATTTTTTGAGATAGAGTCTCACTAACATTTTTGCCTGGGCTGAATTGAACCATGGTTCTTCTGCTTATTCCTCTTCAACAGCTGGGATTATGTGTATAAATCACTGTATTATATTGGCTATTTTAGCAGATATAATTGTAATTTATTTTCTCCCATCATCCCTTCTGTCAAATCACCCAGTCAACTGCTTCCCTTCCAAAATCAGCTAGAGGTAAATGCAGGGAAGGAGGACTTCTGAGTCAAGAGTAATCAAGCCATAGGTTGACTGAGCAGGCTTGTTTTCAAAGGCTGAAGTAAACCAACCAGATGAGCAACTCCTGGGATATGTGATTATCAACATGTACAGGAGATGATTATCAGAGAAACAGGTCTTTTAGAATCAGACTTAGGACAGCTACTCTTTATAATGAGGATGAATTTGTCATCTTCTCTACTAATTAATCATGTTAAACAGTTCTGGTCCTTTTCAGTGCCCTACTGTTCTATCCCTGGACACACTACCATTCCTTTCTACCAGCCAAATATTGCCTTTCTCCCTCCATGTTTCCTCATAATCACCTCTTGCCTTAGTTGTTTAACATTCTGTCAACTCACCTTTGAAAACATGCCACAAATTATCACCCATTCTCTACATGTTTACCAATTTGCTTTCTAAGATGTGAGTTAAAAAAATAATAGTAATCTGATGCATAGCCTTGATTAAACATTTTTGGCTAAAGAATAGAGAGAAGCTTCTATTCTCCTTATTTTCTCCAACTCCCCTACCCACCTTGAGAATAGGCAGTCACCAAATGGATTCAAGCTGGAAAGAGGATATAGAAATCCCTCTGTGCCTTTTATACAATTTTTCTATAGCTCTAAAATTGTTCTAAAACAAAAAATACCAAACACAGATGTTTGGAGTAGATGGCTGGTGCCTCTTGCAGAGCCTCTTTTAGTATCTATCTATTACTCCTGAGATATTGAGCAATTGCCTAATTCCAGGGTATGGCTTGTGCTATTAAATCAGGAAAACTGTTTTCAAACTATCAAGATCTACTTTGCATATTATATGATCATCAATATCTTCTCAACTTTCTAACTGAAACAATATCTCTTTTTTCAGACTTACCTCTATCATGACATTTTGTGAAATAGTTCCCATCTGTCTCTTCCGTGAGATTATAAACTCTGTCAAGGCAAAACCTTCAGTTTCCTCATATGTACATGATGTTCCAGAGAGGAGTTTCACAGACATTCCTGCCCAGTCTGGCTTTAAATTGCAATTCTAAGCTCTCAGCCTCCTGATAGCTAGCTTTAAAGGTATGAGCCACTGGTACCTAGCTAAATATTTTTAGGTTTGTTTTTTTTTTTTTTCAAAACTTGTTTCTTACACAGCTTGTTTCCAACAAGCCTCAGTTTTTTGTGACCCAAAGTAAATATCAAAGCTCTCAAATCCCTGATATAAAAGGTAATTTTGTTCATTCTTAAGTTTTTAGTATATATATATATATATATATATATACATATTTTTTTTTTTGCCAGTCCTGGGCTTGAGCTCAGGGCCTGAGCACTGTCCTTGGACTTTCTCAAGGCTACAGCTCTACCACTTGAGCCTCAGCACCACTTCCGGCTTTTTTTTCTATTTATGTGATACTGAGGAATTGAACCCAGATCTTCGTGCATTCTAGGCAAGCACTCTACCACTAGGTCAAACTCCTGACTCCAGTTTTTAGTATATTTTGAACTTACAAAGTTATCACACAGTGCTATGTGTATGAGAGAGGTTCATTTCACTAAAAGATGAAATTAGTGTCCTAAAATATATTCATAAGCACAGAGTAGCTCAGAAAACCATGCTACTAAAGTATAAACCCGAGCTCTACTACAAACTATGTACATGTGAACAAGTCACTTATACTTTCTTTCCTCAATCCATTTTCTTAAAATATAGTGATATTATTAGTCTTTAGCTTATTTTCCAGTAGAATAAATGAGTAAAGCTGACAGGGTAGCACCAGGCACATAGAAATGCTATGTAAGTAACAGTGTGTGTGTGTGTGTGTGTGTGTGTGTGTGTGTGTGTGTGTGTGTGTGTGTGTGTGTGTGGTTATTAAAAATCTACTTGTGACTGATTTCAACCATAAATCATGCACAAAGTCCCAATCATTTGCAACCATGTCTTGAAGACTTTACCCTCCTGGGTTGTTTGGGCTATGAAATTAAGCTAAACAGTATATAGCATACATTATATAACCCCTGATTATTCTTGACCATTTTCTTTTATTTATTTGAAAGCTTCCAGCACAAGTAATGTAACTTCCCAGTCTGTATCCCAGGAGTCACCCTTGTAGCTATTTTTGGGTCACCAAAGATTAAGATTTGCTGCATGTTTATCTATACTTGATACAATTTATGGTACTTCTGAAGACAGAAGGAGACCTATCCTACCACAAGGACAGCCACAATCAAGTCTTTTCCTAAGGATGGATCAGGTCACTGCTACAGTCATTTCAGAATGGCTCCCAGGACTTCTGCTGTTCGCCCAAGACCACCGCAGAATCTGATCAGCACATTCTTATTTGTTACTGGAGCTCTTGCCAAATGTGCAGGACCAGGCTTCCACCAAAAACAGGAGGAGATGAAAGGGGCCCCTGGAGACCAGGCAGGAAGCACAGGACACTCTTTTAAGTGCCAAGAGAAATGATTTAGTGCAACGAGAGACAAGAGCAGAAAGTTGCAGAGATCTCAGAAGACCCATAAAGTACTAGTCAAGTCAACAGATGCTATTGAGCGCTTACATAGAAACCCAAGTTCACATCCAGCCTACCCGCTTCCATCCTCTACTCCACAACCCCCTGATGCAGTTCAAATAGTTAGAATAGGCTCAAGAGGCTGCTCAGCACCACATCACCCAAAAACACTTTGTTTGGTATTTAGGGTATTTAACTTTTTATTCAAAAATTTATTAACATGTAAAAATCAATATTTTTACATCATATTTCAAATGACATGTTTAACAAACAAGTATTCAAGAAGGCAATCTCTATATACAATCACTGGCACTTAGATTTTAGAACATAATTAAACTTAGGCTGAGGGTTTGTATATCATAGATACATTTTAATCTATGTAATAAAACATTATAATGATTTCATAGTCAGAATATTCAGAATAATTCATTTACAATAATTCATGATACTCATAATAACTCAGAATGTTAAGGATAGGGAGATGTCAAGTAAAAGTTAGATTTTTCTGAAAAACAAAATCAAATCTGACCACTATGGGTCTATATTGTTCATGGCAATAGTTGGCATCTGCTGGGTAACAGCTGTTCCTCCACACAGAGCAGAGGGATCAAGTCCACTCTGCCTCCCTTACCTCTACCTTATCTTCTTCTCTGTAGGCATTGCAGATCACATCTCCTGAGATTTCATGAAAAACAATTTATATAACACTAAATACCTAGTGGTGATTGAATGTGTGTCTGAATTCTTAAGTTTACAATCATGTAGGGATAAGTGATGCATCAGGACCTATAAAAGAGGTTTAGATCTTTAATAGTATAATAGTGGTTTTCTACAACCATAATAAATATGCCTTTACCTCTGGCTTCATTTTGTGAACAGCTTAATATAGTCAAGAAAGAAAATGTTTTGGACTCAGCAACAGAAGATTAAAATGCTGGCACTTCTCTTAGCCATATAACTAACTCTTTCTGAACCTCAGAAAGAGTTTTCTCTTTTCTACAATGGACATAATTAAATCAACCTCCCAGGGACATTGTGAGGTTTAAATGAATACTTTTGTGCTTTGCTCAAGCTGTGGCTTCAGCCTGGAAATTTCTGAGCAGTCTACTCTTTGTTAAGCTGACAAACTTCGTTTATGAATCAAGATCCAGAGAAAAACACTATTTGCTCTCCGAAGTCTTCCAACATTCATGGCTTATAGATCTTCTAATACTGTACCTCAGAGAAAAATGAACTTGCACTCTTCTTTGTACTCTTGTACTCTTTCTATACTCATCTCTGCAGCAGTATGTGTTATTATATGTATGTTATAACAGGGAAATTTATCTACAAACATTTTTGTAGAAACTTTTTGTGTGATACTAACAAATTAAAGACAATCGAAATATACTACTACAAGAGACTTGAAAAGATTATTGTGCATTTAGAACTAAACAATAATTAAAGCTAATATTGTAAGGAATATTCAGTAACACGAGAAAATATTCATAACGTGCTTGTTAGTGCTTAAAAGAATATGCAAAACTATATAAAAGTAATCTCAATTGTATAAAATATCCAACAGGATATTAAATGAAAATGAAAATGTGCAAGCCAAAATATTGGCACTGGTGATATCTTAGACCTAGAGCATAATTTGCATAATTTTATTTCCTTTCTATTACTTCTATGGATTTTCAAATTTTTCTAAAATGACTATGTATTGCCATATTGTTTTTTATTTCATTTCTATCATATGAGTAAGAAATTGCATCATGTTACAAAATACCTAAATTTGAAGAAAAAATCAAATTTATCCATAGTCTCTTCACCATGGATGGTAATTATATTACTTTTTTCATATATTTTTATTGTATTTAATAGAAGAGTTACATTATATTCACCAGATAGAAGGTGCATTACTTTATAAACATTGATACCCTTTCTCATGTCTTGGTCTCCATTTCCGTCCCCACACTCCCACCCCTCATCTTGTTTTCCCCACTTCCCTATCTGATTTCGAATAACCAAATAAGCATATATACAATACATCAGATAACAAGGTAAAATACTGTAACCATATGAGATAACCAAGGGACAGCAAAAGAGATGAAAGATAACATAGTACATTAAGGACAACAATACTCATTATATGGCTTTTGTTTCTATATCCTGGAGGTTCTTTCATTTAGTGTCATACTATATGGCCTTATATATTTAGGTTTTGCTCTATTGCAAACCTCTGCTAGGAGCACCCAAGGTTTCTACTGATTATGACAAATTACATTACTTTTTAAATGTTGTTCTTTCTTTTATATTTTAAGTCCATTTTTAGGACAAATGGATACATAGCATATACAGTATTTTGTCATTTGACTTTTCACCTTAATAACTAGTAGATATGAGCCAATTTATTTCTTGCCTACTATGCCTACTCAAATTTCTCTCCATGACCAAATATCCTTACAATAAGTCCAGAAATATAAACAAATAATCTTAACCAGCACGAGAGTTGAGATAATGACAACACAGAAAACAGATATCAAATTTGGACTTGTAAGCATCAAAGGACTATCATCTAGATTTACAGTGATCATTTTCAAAACTCTTGCTGAACTATACATTTATTTTTCTATCACTGGAATTTTTTATTTATGCTTTTTACAAAGAATATTTTAAAGGCATGTATGATTTCTGAGCATAACACAAATATTATACCACTAAATACAGAATTTTCCTCATTTACAAAGAAAGGCCATAGAGGCAAAATTCTACCATCCAGTATTTCCTTCCCAAGAAGATAATGGTTGAAATCGGTCTATATAATCAAGAGTAATAGGGGAACAGGGGTATTTGTTTGAAACACATTAGATGCATATACAGAAATACACATTTATTTTTTACATCATTTTCCAAATGTAGATAAAAAATTATTGAGCTAATTGTTCAAGACATGTCAGAGAACAGAACAATGAAAGAAAACTGAATCCTTTCCTGTCATCACAAAATTATTCCAAGGGGAGTGTGATAGTATCTCAAAATAGGTGAAAGTTGAAGAATACAGGAATTTGTGCCCTACTTTCTTGATGGCACATTTCTGAAAAATGGCACATGTTACATCCAGGGCCCTGGGTACTATGGGAGAACAGATGTGCTGAGATACACCAAGGCTGAAAGTTCACTATTGAGCCCCTGAGCTTCCCAATGGTTTAAAGATAAAACAAATGTTTGTTATGAGTATACTCAAGTAGATAGGTGTGACACCAACTGTTCTTGAGCTGAAACAAAATTGTGGTTATAACAAAATAAAATAATCTTGATTAAATTTGTCCTAAATGACTAATATTATCAAAGTTATTCTAAAACAACTTTTCTGTGACCATGTAGAAAAGAGCTCAAAATAGGAATTGGTTATCAAATGGAAAAATCTGAATTGTTTTGCATATATAATTATACAGACTATCATCTCATTGTTAAGAATCTCACAATTCAATGTGAAAAGATATACATATGCAAACAGAAGAATGGGATCTCTGTGTGGTGGAATCATACCTAGCTCAGTGTACAATAAAAATCATCAAAGAAAAAATTGAATTTTTTTATTCTAAATGCCTATGCAGATTATAAAATGATGTTATATGAGAAAATAAAAACACAAAAGAACTTGAGATGAAATATGAACATTTGTGAATTTCAAAACAGAGGCGTCATATATATATTATATGTCATGAAAGATAGAGTGTCTGACTACATAAAATTAATGCACTTTTCTTGGGGAAAAAGCATAAGAGAAAAAAACAAATTAATACAATCACTAAAAATATTTGCAAGCTCTGCTCCAGAAATGCTTGAATTTTCTTAGAATTTGAAAATGATTGCAACTAATGCAACATAGTAGTACATACTTGTTAAACTTGGAAGAAAAAGAAGTCCTTAAACATAAGAAAGAAAAGAAAGGGAAAAATGAAAGAAATGTACAAACCTTTCCATAATTGAAAAATCAAAACTAAAATAATTTTTTACATTGGAGACTCTTGAAAATCAAAATCTTTACAATATTGTGCTATGTATATGAGTTGGAATCAGCTCTATTAAATTTTGTGCATGGGACATGACAAAGCAAAATTTAGGGTGAAAATTTGCCATATTTATCAAAATTTAACATCCATATGCTTTCATATATAGAAGTTAAATTACTCCTATTTAGAATCTTATAAATGATCAGCAATTTAATAAACATAAAATATGTTGTAGCATTATTTCTAATAGAAAGTGACTGTAAGCACTTATATGTTAATCAATGAAGACTTGTCAAATAAAGTAGGAAATATCCTTACAATGTGATTATTAAAAAGGAATATGGCAGCTCCATATGAATAGATATGGAATGATTCCAACCATATATAAGGAAAAAGATGGTGCAGTGTGCTTAACGAGTAATCATCGTGTTATACCCACATATACAACCTATGCCTGTGTATGCACAGAATGTGTTTTCAAGGATTCACAAGAAATTAGTAACAGTAGTGTCTCTGAGGAGTGATGCAAGTGCCTTATAGACATTAATTGTGGGAGAGAAATTTATTTTCCACTGTATCACTTTTCCCCTCTTTTGATTTTATATAAATTCCATAATTCCTCTTAAGAATTAGAAGTGAGAAGGAAAGACCTATCCCTTAGTATCTCGTAGTGTGGCTTTATACTTTACCGGGAATGGGGTCCCTAAAGAACACATTAGGTTAGACAACAAGGTTATCAGGGTATCTAGTATGACTGAAACTGAACACAGAGGCAGAGAGAGGAGGATGTCAAGACACCATGGGAAATAGATCTATTGATCAGGAATACCTGTAATTACCAGAACCAGAGAGATTAAGAGGAGAATCTGGAACAGATGCTTTGCAAGTGTCTTCAGAGGGAGCACTGTCTTCATATTTTGATTTTAGTCATTTGGCCTCCTAAACTAGAAGATAATGAAGTTCAGTTATAGCAAGAAACTCCATCTACACTGCTTTAATAGTCCTAGAAAATGAATACATAGTTCCTCTCTCAAGTTTTTCTTCTCCCAAGTTTTCTTTCTCCTACATTTTCCAGCTCAGTTTTCTTCATACAACCATTTCCCTCTTCCAATAGCAGTATGCCTATGCTCATTTAAGAGAAGTCAAACTTGCCTTTCTTGGCTCCATTCAATTCCATAGCTATTCCCATCAGCACACTGGAGGTGAAATTTATAACTCAAAGGGTAAACATGCCTGTGTTATTTGACACATCATCTAGATAAGCATCTTTCAACTACTTTGAATCCATTCTGCTCCTGAGCTACTTTTAGTATATGTTTATTTTAGGTGCAAATGTACTATCCTACAAAAGATTATCATGAAAATCTTTGCAACCCAGAGCAATTCTAGAATAATGTGGGTAATTCTTAACCCAACTTTAACTTTTTTTAATGAGGAAAAGCATTGATGGTGTGCAGATATGCTCTATAGTTCACGGACCAGAGCAGTTGACCATGTCACCAAGTTTCCTGTAAAGGGCCAGCCAGTAGATCTATTGAGTTTTGTGGGTGACACAGACTCTTGCAGCAACCCTGAAATACAAAAGCAGCATGGGTAATCTGGAAATGTCTGAGCCCGGTTGGGTTCTAATAAAACCTATTGATGAAAACCAAACTGGAATTTAAAATAATTGTTGCTTGTCATGAAATATTCCTCCAAAAATGTCAAAGCTGTAGTTCATAAGTCACACAAAACTAGGCAGCAAGCAAGGGTTTGACAACGAGGGTGTAGTTTGGCAATTCCTGGTGTACAAATTAGTATTTCAATAGCCCATTTTTCAAACATTAGAAAATTCCTCCTTGAGGTGAAACTGACTTTTGCTGCAGGATTTTGTCAGTTCTTTAAAATTCACATGCCATCAAAACTACCTTGAGCACCACTGAGTATTAGAGCAGGCGATGGGTAAATTAGTGTCACTGCACATTAACCATTGTCAATATTGATTCAAATTAGAATTAAGTGTATTGCCTAAATTAATGAGCATTCATTTCTTCTGATTTCTCTTCAAACCAGACAATCATTGCTTTCAGGACTCAATATATTGGCATCTTCTTCCTCCTCACCCTCCTTCTATCCAAGTCCAGACCTACGCGTCCACACATTCATGACTCATAAGAGTCGGCCAAATGGTTGTGCTTCTTCAAGATGCAGTAAGCCAACAATGAGAATCAAAGAATTTCCCATCTATCTATCAATCTGCTACTGAATGAATACCATCAAAGAAATTGCTGGTCACATTTTAATGCATCCTTCATACAAAAAAAGGGTTGTATTTCATAGAGACAACAGGGCTTCTATTTGAACATCTTATTTTGGTGTGTAAACTCATCAAGGCTGTTTACTCTTTAACTTTCTTTATGCATGTTTTGTTTTTTTATTAAATTTTATTCTATGAAACTTTGGAAGCTATGCCCTCTCTTCCTCTTTTTTCTTCACTTTTTAAATAGAAGGATATTATTACTTTTATGAAAGGAAAAAAGGATGAAAGATGGCTGGTATGCAGGGAGATTTGAGTTCAGGGGAGTGAGGATGTTCCAGATGCTATGTGGTATTCTTCTCTCAGTGCAATACAACAATTCTATTCAAAATAACCCTCCCCCCAATTTTATTTTGCTTTTCTCTTCTCTTTTATCTAATGCCTCCATTTGCAAACCACTGTTCCTGGGATTCCAGGCAAGGATTTCCCCAATATCTAGAGACCTGCAGACTAGAAAGCTTGATAGGGCCAAGGTCAGAGCAGAAGAAGGTGCTGGGCTGGTATACTTGCCCTGGGGGTTTATCTTCAGGTTCTTAAGAGTGACAGCAAAGAGCCAGGCTGCTTGATGAATCCAACAAAGAGAAAAATCTGTCAAAACATGCAGAATGCTCATTGCAGGGATCGTGGAAACATTGCCTATTTGTTTGGAGCACGTTTAATTATTTTTAAACATATGCAGCCTGTAGTTCAGTGAACATGTCAGGGATAATAGAGGAAGAAAAGCAAATGAGGGGAGGCGGCACTGGTCCTGGAGCGACTGCTCTCTGCAGCTGGCTGCTAAGCGAAGCAGGCGGTTCCCTCCAAAGTGTGGCTCCCTGTCTGTCACCTAATGAAACACAGTAGGGGGATTAATGTCATTAGCTGGAGGCTGGCATGCTGTGCAGTAAACAGATAGACATTTGGGGGAGTGTTTCTCAGCTCCTGCCCACTGGCCTGCAAAGGTCACTCCCTAGCCTTCTATTAGTTCAATGGAAAGAAATGATGTTGGTGGAGAATCTTCTGGTCTGTTTGCCTGAGAGCACTGGTTGGGGCCATCAGCACCTAATTCTGTCCCTCCCTTTATTCACTCCCTCTAACTGAGACTTAGATTTCGTCTTTGGGGAAAATCTAAAGTAACCAGAGAAGACAAAAGCCCTACACGTAAACATTTTACGGAAGTAAAAAAAAAAAGTTGTTTTATTTTGGTAACCAAATTGACCAAGGAGTGTGGACAAATAGAGGGATTGCACTTGGGATATCATCTCTTCATGGCTACATTGCGCTTGCTCCACTTACAGCCACAAGTGAAGCTGAAGGCCAAGAAAGGTATAGACTCACCTGTCCCTAATCTCTAGTCCATTGTACGGCAAGTAGCTACAGAAAATAATAACATAATAATTTTGTATTCTTAGAAAGCATAGAAATCCTGACTTTCAATTGTGGAAATGATCGGCTGATGGGAAAACACAGTGACCCCCATAGAGACATGCAAACAGCACAGTTGAGTTAAATGGAACAATACTCGGCGCCCTCCGGATAGCTACAGTGAGAATCTGGAAAGCTCAAAAGCAAAATAAAATAGAGACACAAAAATGACCAGGGAAAGAATGTTTGAGAGTAATGTGGTAAGGGAAATTCAGACTTGAGTCAACATTACACAAACATTGGATAAGGGAAAGGCAAACATAAGTACTGCCTTGTAAGAATTTTAATTATTTCCTTATCAGAGCAGAACACTATTTTATACTAAAAGCTTTTAACTGTTCTCTGAGGTTTATAGGAGGTGTGATTACTCTGCAATCATTTATAGTATCCATGAAACAATATGAATAAATAATAAAGGGGGAAAAAAGATTGAGGTTTGTTTGTGTGTCTTATGTCCCTTCTGAACCCAGGCGTTAGTACATCACTATCCTTCCACTTGGTCTCCTCCCTTTAGCAAAGCATTCAAGTCTGTAGAAACTCAGGATGGAGCTGGGTTGAATGTGGGATGGAGGAAGACAAGGTCCCCTGTCTGAGTGAGTCAGGACTAGTCACTCAGCTATCTGATAACCAGAACTCATAAGAAAAAGTATATACTTTCTGGGATTTAATACAGTATAGTAAAATAAGAGTCATCATTGTGAACAAGAGGATAGACTAAATGCAGCAAGCAAGGAAGAAATATTCTTCATATGTAATTGTAGGGAACTTCAAGACCCCTCATTTCAAAATATAACTGGTTGACTACTGGGCTTTCTTGTCTTTTTGTTGGAAGACAGTAAAACCTATTTGAGAAAATTCCCTCTCGCCTGACCAAAGCTAGCAGCTCTCATGTGTGATAAAATAAAACTCTTCCAGCTGAAGAATGCTGGGGCTGTATTTTTATCTCTGGTGTCTGGTGACTGCATAAACTATAAGAAACAAGACTAGAGTGATTTATGTGTGTCATTAGAAACTTAAGATTTCTAAGGGTTCATAAATACATACAGCATGGGACATATTAGATATACTATTTGAGTAACTCAAAACACTCATAACAACCTTGAATAGTTACAAATTTGATACAGAGAGCAAGTATGGTAATTTTCCATCCCAGTCCTTGACTGAGCACAGTGTCACATGGCATTCAGGATGAGAAAATAATGGGGCAGTAGTCTTAGGACCATGATTCAGAAATTCATTGGTTTAGGCCAATGGGATCCCCTATTCTTTTTCTTAGAAATCAGGGTGCATCAAAATCACCTGGCAAACTTGTAAGTTCAACCTCCCAAAATTCTTTTTTTTTAATTTAATTTTTTATTGTAATTAGTAAAAGGGTTACATGATATTTGCCAGATAGAAGGTTCATTAATTCACATACATTGATACCCTTTCACATGTCTTGGTACCCATTACCCTCCCCCCACACCCCTCCACCCGTCTTGGTTTTCCCCCCTTCCCTATCAAATTTCAAATAACCAAATACAAATAAATTCAATATATCAGATAACAAAGTGAGATACTATAACAATATGAGATAACCAAGGGACAGCAAAGGAGATGAGAGACAACGTAGTACATTAAAGGACAACAATCATTCATTATATGGCTTTTGTTTCAATATCCTGGAGGTCCTTTCAATTAGCTTCATACTATATGGCCTTATGTATCAAGATTTTGCTCTATTGCAGATCTCTGCTAGTAGAGCCCAAGGTTTCTACTGATTATGACGAATGAGGGAAACCATTGAGCCTAAGTTCCTTTGAGTCTGGCTCACTTCACTTAATATGATTTTTTCTAAGTCCTTCCATTTCCTAACAAATGGGGCGATGTCATTCTTTCTGACAGCAGCATAGAATTCCATTGTGTACAAATACCACAACTTGTTGATCCACTCATCAACTGAGGGACATCTAGGTTGGTTCCATATCTTTGCTATGGTGACTAGTGCTGCAATGAACATTGTTGTGCTAGTGGATTTAGTATGCCCTTATTTCTCGATGGTTGGGTAAATGCCAAGTAGTGGAATTGCTGGGTCATAGGGGAGTTCTATGTTTAGCCTTTTGAGGCACTGCCACACTGCTTTCCATAGTTCAACCTCCCAAAATTCTAATTCAGTAGAAGCCTATCCTGAAGCCTAGAATCTCATTTTAAAACACCTCTATCAAACCTGGTGACTATGCAATGTATGGATTTCATTTTTAAATCTGATCATATCTCAGCATCATAACTCTCTGTCACAGCACTGTAGGAGAAATTCCACAGGAAGGAGCAAAGCACAGCATATAGTATGTCAGGAAGGTAAGCTACATTTCTAAATGCACAGTGTCACTTCAGGACAGCTACTGTCATATTCATGATATTGATTCCTATATATTGCAGATGAGTTGTCTACTCTAACCCATCTACCAGTCTAGAGCGCTGAAATAAGATGACCATAATAGTTCATAAAATTATGAAATCCTCTCACCTAACTCCTCATTTTGGGTGGGCAGTAGAGCTTGAGCAAAATGAGTGGGGTGCCTGTGGCCATATACGTTATGATGATCATTATATGATCAACTCATAAACATGGAGCCTTGGGGCAAGTAAGGCCACTGCCATCTTCCTTTTAGAGAGTGACTTAGTGGGTGATATTTTGTAAGTACTTAACAGAAACACACAAGACACAAGAAAAAATATATATAATCATATGCAAGGAGAGAATATATTATTACATAGTTTAGCACGTGCCATTTCAAGGGCTGCATAAGGTGACAAAATCTCCTATGAAACGTAAATTTCACTCTCACTGCCCAGCTGGCCAAGTGTTCCAAAGCAGTAAATCACAGATTCAACAAACACATTCAGAAAAGAAAAGCAGATGAGCATTACCAAGCTGTGCCGATAAGAAGGCCAGGGCTATGTCTTTGAATTTGTGCACAATGGAATAAATACCTTTTATCCACTCGCCCCACTAAGCAAGCTACACCAGGAAAATCATTTTCCAATTAGTCAGCAGGTTTCAGCATCATTACCTTTGAGATCAGATTTGCTACCATTCAAAAATGCATCAGAGACTGTGTAAGGAAGAGTTAAGCATCATTCCTGGCATGTGGGGTCTGGGAGGAGGTGAAATTAGATTAGCTGTAGGAAAATGGGATGGTTTACATTACCAGAGGGGCTCTACCTGGCTCCAGGCTTAACAGTGAACAACGTTCTCAGCATATGGCATTACAATGGATTAGTGATCAAGTACGATTAATCCTAATAGATCGTCTTTTGAACCTCAGTGGCTTGTTAGGTGAGAAAAAAATTGTCTGTCCCCAAAGTGTCAGGTGAAACTCTCATTTGAGGTAAGACTACCATGTGGAGATGGGTCTCCATCTGGTGGCTTCCTTTTGTGAAACTCCACCAGAAGGTGTTTTAATGAGGCTTTTATAGCAGGCACCACCTGCCACTAATCTTCCCCTCTAAAAAGGTGTAATTGAGGGTTGGTTTTACAGTATGGCTCATAGCCTAACCTTGGGAATTCATCAAGAAATGCAAATCTGGGTGGGATGGTGTAATCATGAAATGCCATTTTGGCTTTTGGTTTAGACTGAAGTGGTTATAGAAATTTGTGGTTGGCTAATTACAACCAGCTATATAGTAGCTTCCCCTTTCAGTTAGATTAATACGTGTGTCATCTCAGAATTAAATAACCAAGTTGATGGTGACCATATGTCCTCATTCAATTCTTTGCACATGTAAAATGTTGCAAGGCTGCTCGTGGTTCACACACTTTGAAGGTTTCATTTACACTGTTAAAGTTTTAACTGGTTTGGGTTTACTGTGTATTTGATTCTTAGTACATGCTTCAATACTGCAATGCATGTATGATTTCAAATTACAAAGTCATGGAGATTTTTTTCTATTGATGCTATTGAAGAGAAGTGTTATTCTCCTTTAGTTTTCATGTAAAGCATGCAGTTTTGTCACACTGTTATCCTGAAATAATGGTTCATGATTACTCAGTAACATGATTTGAAATACTGGATACTTTGAAAAGATAGAATACAATAGAGCAGCAGACCTAAATTGCGTCCTTACTACAGACTAGCTATTTACTATGAGTCAGGAAAGAAACAGTACAACAGTAACAATAATGATCTCATGTAGACCTTGCTTCCCAGTGGTGTGGTACCATTTTGATTTTCAAACTTGTGTCTCTCAGAATATTTTTAAAAATCATTTGCCTTTGATGGGATAATGTCAAAATATTACATTAAAGAACAGCTGCAAATAAAAGCAACAAACTAGTAAATATACTTAGATGAATTTTTTAGTTCTGTCTATACTATATTTTAGAAATTAAAAAAAAATGCAGAGCCTCTATTTCTTTGCCTTCTGATTCAAAATTGACTAGTAGAGTATTGCAAGAAAGGGAGATGATTCAAAATATTCCTCAATCCAAATTTGGCTTGCAAGTTAATTTTGGAATGACATTGATAAATATAAAATGTGACTTGAAGGCAAGAAACATAAATTGTTGCCTTAAAGATGAAATCTGACCTGCAGTTTTATATTTAAAGGTTTATTTGTTTCTGTTTGTTAGACTACACAGAGTGTGTATTTTTAATACAAATTTTAATCCATATGGACACGATATGCTCTTCCTTATATGCCAAAGGTTCCATTTACTCCTTAATCTCATATTCACATGCTTTAACAAAAATCCAGTCCCCCACTCTAAAATAATGAGGCTGATTTCCTCACAAGCCTGTGAATTTACTTTAAAATCAGTCCTTGAGCATGGCACTGTGTGCCTGCCGACGCCCTCGGGGATGGATCAGTGAGGGAGATGGCAGGCACCCACCCAATTAGCGGAATCACAGGAGCCAAATCTGCCATTCCTAGAGCTAAATATTTTATAACCATGTTGTTCTCACAGACCTAAAGGCCTTGGTGCCCAACCAGGAACCAGAAGCTGGAGGGACAGGCTAGAGGAGAGGATGATCAGAATATGTGATTCAACCTATTTTCCACTTGGGGAAAGAGTTTGTGATCAAAGTGTAAACTCCTCCAATCTCTTCCCACTTCCTGATATGCTTCTCCAGGAAATTCAGTTTCCCTGGACATGAATCATTAAAACAAATCCTGCCAAACAGAGAATGCATGAACTTTGTTTGAGAAGAGCAAGGTCATTTATTTTTTTTTAATTTGGCCCTAGACAAATTATCTTTCCCATCAAAATACCCCATCAGTGTTGGTTTAATGTAGAGGAAATAATAATCACCTAAAGACTGAACAGCTGCCCAAATGTAATGAGTTCTCTGTTCCTGGCTTCCTATGCCCGCTTTGCCCCCACCTCCACTTCTGCAGCCATTATATTCATACTACCAATCTCCTAATTAGACTCATCTAGAGGAAATTATCATGAAGCAAGAACTTATCTTTGGTATTTCCTCACTTGGTACAGTTAAGTTTCCTTCATTGCCTCAGGATGCCCTTGACCTTCAGAGTCCTCTCCCCAATCCACTATGAGGCATTCAAGAGAGTTCACACCTGTGCATTCTACTCACTCAAGTTCAAATTTTCTGGGCTGTAGTTTTTTAGGCAACAACTATCTACTTTCATTTAGTATTCAACGAAATGGTATTTGTGTACCACCGTAATGCATCTTTAAGCCTAAGGTTTTAATCCAAAGGAATAGTTTCTCTCTTTTTCTTGTTTAGTTGGGAAAATTTATCAGAAGCATCTTAGCTTGTGGGGAGGGGAGAGGCTGGCAGAAGATAAGAAGCTTTCTGGTCTCCCAAGAAAGCATGTCTTTTTGCTCCTTAAGGTAGATTCGAGTAAAACATCAGATTCCTGGTAGACACATTTTGTCATATGTAACTACATTATGAAAGCAGACTTAATTATAAAATGTACTACATTAAGGAGGTACTGATCCAGGTGGGTTTCTTGGCACTTTTAGGATTTTAGAGTATTCAGAATGAAGGTCTATTGGCTTATAAGTGTAATTCCATTTTTCTGGATATAAGCAGATGAGCAGCCACTTCTTTGGCTTATTGAGGAGACAAAGAAATTTCAAGAAGCTCTTTGTTTCCTCACATAACAGCCTTCAATATAGTTAGTTACATTGGGTTGTATAGTATGCCAAATTTGCATGCCTCAATATCTGTACTTCATACCACTTTCCCTCCTTCATAAATCATGTCTTTGTTTCAGTCTACAACATTTATCTTCCCATCTCTCCTATGATCTCTTTAAGAGTCTTGATGTGTGCCATTCTTCCCCTGGAGAAACCACCTGTAAATGCATTTTTCCCTCTCAGACATTCAACATGAGGCTCCCAAATGAGGTTGGCTCACCTTGACATTTCATTGTTATCTGGCATTTTACCCTCTGTCTTCCTCAGTATGCCACATATGTTTGTAACTGAGGCCAGAAAATTTTCAAGCAAAAAAATGTAGAGAAAGAGAGAAATGGGGGAGAAGA
The DNA here is from genome assembly GCF_031878675.1 of Megascapheus bottae. Taxonomy (NCBI): domain Eukaryota; kingdom Metazoa; phylum Chordata; class Mammalia; order Rodentia; family Geomyidae; genus Megascapheus; species Megascapheus bottae. The sequence continues at coordinate 44,125,546 of NC_143511.1, forward strand.
TGGATCCAATAGGAGGTTTTTGTTTGCTTCTGTTTCAGATAGATCTAGTTCTATAGCATCAGATAAAGACAGGAGTTGGAAACATTGGTGAATTTCTGTAGAAGCATATGAGAATTACCCACCAAGGAAACACAGGTCTAATGGCTGTCCATGGAAATGAAGTACTGGCATGGGAAAGAACTTGTTTGCACAGAATAATCCTGAACTAGCACAAGGATTTTGATTCAGTAGACTTAGGTGGAATTACAGGAATCTCCGTCTTCAACAACTACTCACAATGATTTGTTGCAGAGGAAGAATATTTCAAAGTTGTGGTCTATTTCATCAAACTCTTCATTACTCTTCTTGGCCCTTTGAAAATTCTGACAGAAGCGTTCCAGAGATGGATGTGTCTACGGAAAGAGAATCTTGAGTAGAGAAACTGTAAATTTTATTACAGATCCTTTTTAATTTAAAGAAGAGCTATCTTGGAACAGTTATATTCCATAAATAAAGCACATATAAGCATTAAACTAAAAAAGGAAATCATCCAGACTCTATGTATTTATTGTCCAGTCACCAAAAGAATTGAAATGATTATAAGCAGCCCAAGCCAGATATGAAATGTGGCTGTTAGAACTATATTTATACAACCAATGTGGGATGGCATGGAATTTTCAGGTGGAAAGCCATTTTATTTACAGTTCCTTCATTTTCATTCTAGAGAAGCCCAAAATATTCTTTTTGTATAGGTGTAAGTCTCACATTACAAAATTGGTGGATTCTATTCAGTCTGTTATGATGTCTTTCCCCAAACCATTTGCTTTTAAAATCGAATCATTTCCTCAGAAAGCTTCTGATTCTGCTGAAGTGTAACCATTGAGAATCTTACTACTTAATCCCCCCTGGTAGATGACAACACTGCAGGGTATGAAACCATCAAGTAATAGTAAAGTATTCTCACATAATCATGCTAAAATAAATCTCTGGCAAAAGTTAGTGTTTGTTTTCAAAATGCCCTCTCTTAGTTCTTATTATGGGGAAGTGATTTTTAAAGGCTACTAAAAAGGTTGGGAGTTTGGCCGAGTGGTAGAGTGCTTCTCTAGCATGCACAAAGAACCAGGTTCCATTCCTCAGTACCACATACATAGAAGAAGCCAAAAGTAATGCTATGGCTCAAGTGGTAGAGCTCTAGCCTTGAAAAAGCCTAAGAACAGTGCTCAGGCCCTGAGTTCAAGCCCCAGGACTGCAAAAAGAAGGCTACTGGATTATTTCTTGCACAAAGAAATTCAAATTATATTAAATCAAAAGTTTTCAAAACTGAAAGTCTGAGTAGTAAAGCAACTGACTGAGTCCATTAGTACTTACCACTTTAACTCTTCATCCAGTATTTCTTTCTGTTGTGTAAAAAATGCTGCCAACAGATTATAGAATATAGTTCATATATATGTGTATATATAGTGAATCTTATCTTTCTTCCTAAAGTTTGAAAACTTGATGCATTATGAACTTCCAGCAACCCTACATTTTGCTTACTCGGGAGAAAGAGAAGTTTTCCTTTTTTTTCTCTCCTGCGTAGAACTTTCAATTCAGACAGGGTTTGGCTTCATCCCTGATTGATCTTGAACTGGCATGAATTAAAAGATTCTCCCCAAATGAGAAGTGCCATAGAAATAGGCATCTTTCATCTCTGGAGGCAAAGAAGCTCTGTGTTATATGGAGGGGTGGCAGTTCCTTTGATCAGAATTCTTTTTTTTTTTTTTTTGCTCAAGTCCAGAAACTGAGTCACCCTACCAAGCATAACCATACAATAGGCAGCCAGTATCCCAGTGGAACCAATGCTAGGCAAGGACTGATGATTCCCATCAGAGCATCTTAATCCACTAGCTTGAGTTGTCACCATGAGTTCCACTAGGCCCATTAAAATGACTTCAGGTCACCTCCACAGAGCCTGTCCATTCACTCCAAAACAATTATCCTAATCCCCTTAGCAGACCCAATCCCTTAACACTTATGAAGTGCCCTCCTATGCAGGGTGCTGACATTTTCCAACAACACTGGACTCTTTGAAATGCCAATCAAAAGTCCTTCTTGTTAAAATACTCAACCCTCTCTGCAAGTATAAATAGACCTTCATACATCATCACCACCACCATCATTAAAAAGCACTTACAGAACACCCACCTGTGCAAGATGCTGTGCTGCTGGGCCCAGAACATGCAAGTGCCTGAAGTGCTGACCTCGGGAGGGAGTGGTTACAAACCTGCCACTTCAAGGTCTTCTGTTGCTTATTTAATAGAGTCTGTGCCTAAGGGCATGGACCCACAGCAGACCATTTCTGGTGCCTGAGTAATTGCCCCAAGAGGATTCATTAGCTGCTCTGAGGAGCAGCCTTTGCAACAGTAGTGTGTGACAAAGCTGATCAGTAAAGTTTTGCCAACATGCTACTTCCTAAGATTTTAGTTTCCACTGCCTAGCTTTTGACTACTTGGTTCCACATGGGCTGATTCAGAAGGATCTTGGGCAGGTTTTGTGTTTCTCCTATATATTGTCACACAGTACTGTGTGTCAACACAGTACTGATTCAACATGTGCTGCTGGCCAGCAATCCTATATCAGAGGTTTCAAGCTTATCCATGACACCACCACGGTTTTTGTCAGTCCTGGGCTTGAGCTCAGGGCCTGAGCCCTGACCTTGGACTTTCTCAAGGCTAGAGCTTTACCACTTGAACCACAGCACCACTTCTGACTTTTTTCTATGTATGTGGTACTGAGGAATCAAACCTGGGTCTTCGTTCATGCTAGGCAAGCACTCTACCACTAGACCAAACTCTCAGCCCTGACACCACCACTTTTAAAGAAATCCGTAAATAATCTGGGATTCACTCAAACCAAGAAAAAAGGAAGTCATGTCATACATACCACACATCCTACACATCATAAACTATCTTCAAAGTGAAGGAAAACAATATATGGTGAAAATAATTCTTGAAATTCACTGGTGTCCAAGAAATTGTGTTAAGTCTTAGGAAGCACTTGTAGTATTTACTAAGTCTGGAAGGTTTTTGAAGGTGGGAATATCTTGCAGAAATTCACAGATGAGAAAAGAGTTTAGCTGGAAGAAATGCAACCAAGAAAGGGAAAACATTTAAAGCTGCCAAAAATATGGCAGGGGGGCCAATTACTGAGAGCACCTGAGACACAAGAACTTCACTGGCATAATAGAAAGAGGTTAAAACATCACTGAAAACCAGATGGATATGCCAGGTCCATCTGCCATTCATTTATTCATTTCCTCAACTGTATTAATTTAATAAGCATTTACTATTGCCTAACTATGTGCCTAATTCCATGTGTGGCACAATTTCATGATTCCTCATGCACAAAGAAGGACAGTAAATGGGAAAGAAAGTCATTCTGAAAATGTGAACATGATTCTGACTCTAGTCTACATGATTTTATAGTTCTTATTCGCCACACTATTGTATTGTTGTTCTACTGGAGTAGGTCAGGCTTCTTTCACCTTCATTGCAGGGAGCATTAGGCTTGCATTTCTCTAGGACACTGATTTATCTGGTCAAAATATCCATGCAACTTTGAGTCCTGTATGCATGTGTTACCCCAGGAAATCCTGAATGTAGCCTAGAGCCCGGGTCCGTATATGGCCACACTTTGCCAAATGCCAATTTTATCTAATAGGAATATATATTTTTTAAAAAACCATTACTGATAAGGGAGTTGGAAATGATGAAGTTATAAGCTATGGAATGCTGGTGTACAAAATGTGAACCTGTGAATGTGTTGCAGAATTTGAGTCTGTGCTGGGATGCATGGACATAGAGTTCTATTGCAGTATTATGCTCTATGCTGCTGCTGTTCCTGCTACTCCTGCTGCTTCTGCTGCTGCTGCTTCATCCCCGGACAGGCCAGACTGCGAATAAACATGATCTCTGTCTTCACCATGCTTACCAGCTTTCTTCAAATCACGGAACTGGAGAATCAGCCACTCAACTTTGCTATCCATTTTAGCTGTGCCCTCCTCTCAGTGGATCCAAGGATGACATGTATTACATAATTTTAAAAGTTAGTATAATGAAAGGAGACAATGAGATGCTGCAAAGGTAGCACAAAACATTTTGACAATGATATATTCATTTTACTGTCTTTCTCTCTGCTGTAGTTTTTTCCCATAGGTTTTAACAAGAAATGTGAGAAGAATAAATCTGAAGATGTGACCTTCTTTTACCATTTCAAAGGTTTTGGTTTAAAAAAGTTTTACTCAAAAATCTTAAATTCCTCATAGAAGGTCATCATTTTTGTGTGCTAGATCCCTCATATAAAGAGTGCTAGACACATTTGCAGAAGTCTGACACCTAGCTCTGGGCCTATCTCAGCCACAGTGTCTTTCTCAGTGTTTAGCAGCACTAGGTAACATATGCCAAAATTATAAGCAAGTGTATTTTAACACTGGATGACTTAATTCAAAATACTGTAATATGTGCAGGTTCCAACAACTGATCTTGCTGAAAGAAGAGAAGAGGAGAGCTAGGTCAGTGTGAACTGAATACATCCCTTCATTTCTAGTTGACCCTTCCATGAGAGAGTGTTTCCACATGATTCATCTAGTTCTGATTTTAGATACTACTATATACACCTGCCCTGTCAAAGCTGACCTTCAGTTTTTCTTTTGTTTGTTTTGTTTTGTTTCATTGGCATATGGGACTAGAGCCTGCCACAGCAGGGATGTCTAAAAAATCAAATGAAAGCAATATTTTAATATTCTGTAAAACCAAGCATTTTCCCTAATACAACCAGTTTTAACTCCCTATCACAATATCTTAAGTATCTTTACCACTTAAAAATAACTTATTCATTTACCGATTGATTTATCTGCTGCTCAATCTCACTCACTCACTGGAATGTGAGTTCAAGAACACCAAGATGTTCCTTATAAAATATCAAACTAAGTCTAATACTCATGGAAATACTCAGTAAATACTACTGGAATAATAGGGACTCAATAAGTGACAGATACATAGAAGAATATAGAGATGTAGATATTTATATATTGTGTAAGTTATCTACTAAATAGTACTTGTATACCTATATTAGATATAATTTCATGTGTATATGAGATTATATGCTTCTATGACATACATAGTATATTACATCATATGTATACATATATACATATACATTTAGATATATACATTAAGCACCTGGAGTCCCAGTATTTAGGAGGCTGAAGCAGAAGGATTGGGGCCACCCAATAGTGAGACTCTATCTCTTTATAAAGACAGGAAACGTAACAATGCAGAGGCAGCTAGCAAGAAAAACCAAGAAAACACTGTGGCCTATGACTATACACAAATGAGAAGGAATACATAGAGCCTGTGCCCTCAGCACTGGGAATTTTCATTCCTCAGCAGATCACTAAGCTCCACTGGAGAATAAGAAGTGGCCTCAGAGAGCAACCCCATAGGAAAAGATTCCTATGGTTCAAATAACAGTGACGGCAGAAAGCTGCTGTTGTCAGTATCCCACATGGTGTCTGCCTAAATGAGTTAGTCACCACAGGAGACCCTCGCTCTTCCCATTGAACTCTGGCTCAAGACACTGACCCTGTCCTTATACCATCATTCAGATATAGCTAATGACTTGGAGATGGAGTGATTATTCTGGCTCAATCACATAAGTCTGATGTACCCACAGGCTCCTGACAAGGGAGTCAGGGAGGGAAGAAGTGACAGAAAGTGCTATGGCTGTATACCCAAGAATGTGGGACACTTTGAGGAATGTGCTTACCCCTTGAGCCTCCTAATGGGCTATTCTCTGCTGACATACCTTGATTGTAGTAAGTTTCCTATTTCAAGGCAATGCCAAGGCTTCTTCTTATGGTGGATTATGTGAACAGCCCCCCCCACACACATATAATACCTACTACATGTAATATATATATATAAATATAATATGTAATATATGCAATGCAAGTAAATACATTTAATTATGTATATGCATTATATATGTGTGTATATTTATGTGTGTGTATATATATACACACAATTGTGTGTGTGTGTGTGTGTGTGTGTGTGTGTGTGTGTTCAGGTAACTGGCTTAATATCACAGCAGTGGAAATTGGGAGCCTAGGAACTGAACCCACAAACCCTCTCCAGAATGTTTCTTCCATTAGAGCACAAATCTCTACCCACTCATTCTCTCTTCTGTTCAAGAGATGGCTGTCATTCTCCTTTAGTCTGTTTAGGAGTCTCCTTAATGTCATATAACTTCACCCATCTGTCCCACTGTTTCCCCAGCCCTCTTTTCAGCCACAATAACGCCTAGCCAATTCCATCTGCCCAGACTGAGGCAGCCATGCCTGGCTCCCAGGCTCTGTTCTTATAACTTCTAGGAACTGATTACTGAGCATTCTTAGAGTCCCTCAATTAATTCAGTATTGAAACATAGGCCTTCTGTTCCAATCCTTTCAGGGTTAAAGCCCCCTCCCCAATGAAAGCCACCAGATTTTCTTATACTTCACACCGATGTGCGGGAGCCCACATATGGGCCCAACCACGGAGGGACTCCACAGCCCAGCTGTGTGGCTGAAGGGTGACTAGAGAGGCAAATGCTTCCAGACGAGCTGCTGAGATGGAGCCTTCAGAGTTCTGGCAGTGTTAATTACTGACTCCTCCCGGCCTGCCAGCCAAGCTTCTCTGTGGAAGGCTTGGCCATGTGGAAGTGGCTCCCCGTGGCACTCTTTCAGAGCCCACATTTGGCATTTTAAAAGATGTTTTTATTTGCTTTAGCATTTGCTTCATTTCCCTCCACCTTCACTCTGACATGTTGGAACTGAAATATGTTTTTTACATTTGTGGCAAAGTTCCACCAGGTTCCTGGATCCTGTGTCTAATGAGATAGTTGCCTGAAGGGAGCCCCAAACAGGAAGCATGGCCCTGGTATTTATATTCGGGGATCTGCTACATGCAAATGGTACAAAGAAGAATAATGGACATGCCTCTACCTCTTAAAGTCTCTAACTTCAGCTCTAGAGTACTGCTATGCACAAGACCTGTTCCCTACTCATGTCTAATATTTAACTTGCCTTTAAGAACTTATATAAAAGAGACCATGGGTTGGGACAACAGGGCTTTTGTGACAGACTTCCTGAAAGAAAAGACTACACATCATTTTATGCCTGATTTAACTTGATCCTTCACTAACAGGAATTTAGCCAGCTATGCCATGAAACAATGCAAATCACATTCACAAGGTCTGTAATATGCCATTCATTAAGATGACTCTCTTGGCTTCCACTGTGGGTGTCCTCTTGCTCCACCATAAGATCTAAGGAAATACAAAAGAGCCAAGCCACTAAAATAGCTGCAATAGAAAGCACTGTGGTCATAGGGCTAATGCCAACACCAAAGGCATGCACCAACTAAAATGCAGATGTTCCATTTGGCAATGAGACATGGCATGTGGGCCTTTCAGAGTCAGTGAACCAAACAGGATGATGAGGGTTTTCATCTTCCAGAACTTGTGCCCATAATTGCAATTGCTAGATTGAATTCTCTTTCTTCAAAAGATTATCTGTGACTAGTTCCTAGGGACTCATACACAGAGGATATTTGGTCCTTGTTCTTCACTTTGGTCTCATAAAGGTCTCAGGTACAGCAAACACAGGTACATGGAGTTCTCAGTGCTTTCTGCTGCTTTTTGTGAAATGAAGCCACCAGAGGGAAATCTCTAAGATAGAATTGGAGAGAAGGTCATATTTCTTGGGGATCCCAATCAATGTATCCTATTTCAAATTTCTAGTCTTGTTGGGTTCTGATGGCTCAGGCTTATAATCCTCAGTACGCTGAAGACTGAGTTTTGGGGAGCAAAATTTGGAATCAGCCTGGGCAGAAGACTGTGAGACTCATCACAAATTTACCAGCAAAAAGCTTAAAGTAGAGCTGTGGCTCAAGGGGTAAAGTGACAACCTTGAGTAAAAAAGCCAAGTCAAAGAGAAAAGGCCCTGATTTCAAGCCTAGTACTGAAGGCTGAGGGTGGGGGTGGGGGGGTTGTAAGACAGCAGCAGCCAAGAAACACCAAAACTTACTAGTCAATCAGCCAAAGCTAAAGGATCTAGAGCAGATTCCCCCTCTCAGCCCTCAGAAAGAGCCCAAACTTCCCAATAGCTTGACCTCAGACTCCACCTCCAATTGCCTCCATGAGAGAACCAAGTTCTGTTGTTAAAGCCATTCAGATTATAATACTTACTGTGGCAACCATCGAGAGTTAAATAACACAAACTATTACTTTTGTGCATGGATCCCCCTCAAAATTAAAATTCATAAGATAATACACCTTCTTCCCTAGAGTTCCAGACTTAAAAGTTGAAAATATATGTTAGAAATGAAAAGGGCCTTTCTCATTTCATTTCCAAGTAGATATTCTCCCTGAAAATTAAGCTGCAAATAATACAGTGTCTTTCTGAAGAAAGGAGAAACTGAAATGGTGAAGAGCAGAAGCTCTGTGAATGAGGCTGTGATGTGCATGAACGATGGGTTTTGAGATCAGAAGAGGATACAGAGAGGAGAATTTAGGCAGTATATGAGAAAAATGAAATGTGCATCCATTGTCCCCTTACCATCTGTAGCGATGAGAACCATCATTGGTGTCATTAACTTCTTTCCATTTTTCTCAGGCAGACACCAACCAGAATTATCAGGAAGTTATTCCAAGACACAATGAAATTTCCAACTAAATTATTTATTCAAGTGGTACAGTGAATGGACTGAAGTGGACGCTCTGGTCAGTACCCAATCCTCTCTTTAAGACTGAAACACACATTCACTATAATGCCAGGAGGATTTTTCGTGCGGCTCTTGACGGCTCATTGCTGACTCTATCACTCTGCATTGCCCTTTCAGAGAGCTATCTCACCTTGAGATATACTTCATCAAGAGGACAGCCCACTACCAAGAACTACAATATCAGCGTAAAGCAGCTGTAACTTATTGTTAAGTTTCAGCAAGGATTTATTTTAGTATATAACAGGATTAAGGTTGGGAGAAACAGAAAAAGAGAAATATTTCCTGCTATAATTCTTATTTAATGTTGTTCTTGCCTTGTCATCTGGCAGAAACATTCACTCTCCAGTTTAGGAGTTCTAGATCTTCAACTCACAGAGAACAGAGAAATATCCAAATGGACCTGTGGAAATAACAAGGGCCAAACTGAAGACCACTCCCGGTTCTTGTTCTAGGCAGTCTAGAACATAATATCATAGAGTGGCTGATTTAAGTGAATGTCTTATTCTGGGTGGAATCCTCTCTTGGCATATCCTTTTCAATAGGGCACCTAACTTTTCTTTGAAAATATCCATTCTTCTGGTCCCTTGTGCCAGCAGTTTTTCAGAGGTTCAGTAAACACTAACATTAGTGGACTCAAGGTGGCCTATCCTGTGCTCTCTAGTGCATCCATCCATTGGTCTAATGTAATAATATGTGTGGTCCTACTTTGGTGAAGCAAATGTCACTCACATAATGATGTTGACTGAGGCCCTGGGAATGAAATATATCAACCTTATATTTAGAATGTGTTCATTTTAGTCAAGATAAATTGTCGACTTGGCAGAAGTAGCCAAGTGATCCCCTTGTCACATTGAGAACTCAGAGTTGGTTTGTCACTGGAAGATTAGACAGTCAATAATGGTAGTGGTTACATTTCCTGTTGGTGATGGGAGCCTTGAGCTCTTCCCTGTTGCCATAGCTACTCTGGTCGGGAGTTAATTGAACAAATATTAGAGGCTGGTAACTGACAGTAAGAGATTACAACGGGGCTTGTCTCATCTTTTGACTTAGTGTATCTGACAGAATGAAAACCATGACAGGAAGTTCTGGTCACAAGGTCAGTTTATGGACTATCATCATTCTACCAGTGCCAAGACATGCCAAGGACTAGGGCATAATTTTCTGGTACAGATGGTATAACTTTGTTCCAGAAACATATGACACTACACTGTGGTTCTCTTTCTGTGGCTCACCATAAACTTTGCATAGCATCTTTTCCTACCACAATGATGCCTATAATAATATTATATATTCCGTATAATTCCCCCTGGGTCTGCCAGGTCATATGGCCTAAGCAGCAGGGCCACTTGCATTGTGACCCAGCCTGCTGCAAAGCTCTCTTGCTAGGGTTTTACTTAAAGCTGGCATCTCCCAGGCCATTGGACAAATCAGATGAAATCATTTTCCCAGTTTCAAATATAGAAAAGCATACTTCCTGAATTCGAATAAGGCTATAAACATTATATTTCTTTCTGTGCTGTACAAGGTGCCAAAAAGCAACTATTTGTCCTTTACTTCAGAGGCAAGTACCTTACTTGTCCTGACTGGCCCCTGACTCTTTAGAGGACTGGCCACCTGATCCTAGAGACTTTGGTCCAGCCCTTGTCTATGACTTGGTTACCAAATGTTCACCTTCACGGGAGGGCCATTGTAAGACTTGTGTTCTCACTGTCACATCAGATTCTGTATCAATAGCATTTAAAACATCTGGATGTTCTTCTGCCTTTTCCAACCACAAATATAGATGATACATTTAGGAAGAAACTGGAGCATTCCAATACACTGTAGATTCCTTTCCTCCTGCTCCCTGGGTACTCAGCATCTCCTTAAGTAGATGGATTCTGAGTCTAAAAATGAACTCAATCCAGGAAACTGAGCAAGGATATATGATCATTTACTGAGTGGTTACTTAACACATCATGTGTTGTTTTGTCTTCTGATACTAGCATTTTAATTACTGGTCTTCTACTCATTAGCAGATGCTCTGCTACCTAAGCCCCAACCTCAGTATTTTTCACCTTAGTTACTTTTCAAATAGAATCGTGTTTTTTTCCCCTGGATTGCCTGTATTGGGTTTCTCCTGGATGGTGAGTCTCCTCCATATGTCCCACACCACTGGGATTATAATTGCATACCAGCATGTCTAGCTTACTTACTCAGTGCTTACTCAAGTCTTGTTAACTTTCTGCCTGTACTGACCATGAACTGTGATCCTCCTAATCTCCACCTCTAGAGTAAGTGAGAATGAAAGGTTGGGTCACATATACAGCCTACTGTAGCCCCTTGTTTGGATGATATAGTTTGAAGAGTCTTGGAAACTTTCCATGTATCCTTCCCTGAGTTCTATTAAACATCTGTACAGTTTTATGTAATGTGGACACCCTGTGCTGCCACCTTGACCAACGTGTCATTGCCATGACATCTATTTTACATGCCACTGCCCTCCATCATCTTCAGATTCTATTATCTATATTGCTACCAGGAAGCCTCTCAATGGTCATCCCAAATCTTTAAGAGTTTAGCTTTTGAGAGTCCTCAATTTGGCTGGAATGTCTCATGAAACAGTAATATGGAGTGCTTACAGACCTTAAGCATTTCATTGACTAACTGAATCCATTTTCTGTCAGCCTCCTAAACCCCTTCCTTGTCTGACCTAGAGCAGTTCTAGTAAGCTCTATTTCATTCTCTGTAATCCTTTTATTTTCTCTAAACATACAGCAGGATTCTTGTAAAAACACTCCCAGAGACAATACCCTCTTATATTAATAAACTCTCCATTGTCCAAATTTAAGTCCTTAGCCTTTGATTAGTGCCCTTGTGAAGCCATTACAGATTATATGATAAGGGTGGATTTAATTAGCCAGGAAAATAGGATAGGAAGGAGGGAGGCAATTTTATTTAATTACTGTATTTCTGACTGATTTTTGAAAATAATTTTGCTTGGTATGTTTTATCACAGTCTAAGATATAAATGGATACTGCTAAATATATGTAAGACACTTATAAAATATTGCAAAGCACATTGATCTTATATAACTAAAGATATGACAGAGATATTCTTAAAACAAATTTAAGAACATCTGTTGTTATTCATTAACTAATATCAGAAATTGAAAATATTTGGACCAATTCATTACTGAATCTTTTGATTTAAAGAAAAAAGAAACAAATTTTACTGCTCCTGAACTGATTCTATCTTCTTAGTAAATAAATGACTTTGGTAATAAATGACCTTGAAAATTAAAAGTAAATTAAATGTTTTAAAGTTTTTATTTTATGTGAATCGATTGAAATTCTCTGAGTTAGCAAACATTCCTAATCTGTAAATTTTACAGAGGCATAAACTATGGGGAATAAAATGATTGGGAGTGGGTGGGGGAAGAAATGGGAACAAAAACATCAAAAGGAGAATCAATTTGTGAGAAGTAATGTACCTACTACCTGGTGAATGTAACTGTAACCCCTCTATATATTACCCTGACAATACAAAAAATAATAATAGCTGGGCAGGGTGACTCACACCTATAATCTTAACTACTCAGGAGGCTGAGATCTTTGGATCAAGGTTCAAAGCCAGCCCGGACACAAAAGAACCTGAGTCTCTTATCTCTAATTAACCTCTAAAAAATGGGAAATAGAGCTTGGCTCAAGGGTAGGGTGGTAGCCTTGTTCTGAAGGGCTTAGGGACAACATCCAGGCAGAGGGGTAGGGCAGTAGCCGTGAGCTGAAAAGCTCAGGCATAGTGCCTAGGTGGAGTTCAAGCCCCAGGACTCACAGAAAATGAAAAAATAAAATAATAATATAAAATAAAAAATACCTTAGATTTTCAAATAGAACTTCAGAAACTCTTTAGAATAAACAGCATATTTGGGCTGGGAGTTTGGCCTAGTGGTAGAGTGCTTGCCTAGCATGCACGAAGACCCAGGTTCGATTCCTTGGTACCACATACACAGAAAAAAGCCACAAGTGGTGTTGAGGCTCAATTGGTAGAGCTCTAACCTTGAAAAAAAATCCAAGGACAGTGCTCAAGCGCTGAGCTCAAGCCCAGAACTGGCAAAAACATATTTCCCCTAGTTGGGTATCACTACTTGAAAGTACTTTAATTAATGAACATGTTTATGGAACCCTAAGCTTGCATGTGACTATATACTTAAATGAAAGTATTTATGTACCACAATCTCAGTACCTTCCATTACCTAAACTTGTCTGTAAGAGAAATTGCTTATATATTAATGGGAAATAAAAAAAGTAGACAATTATAATAAAAAGGCAAATGTTACAAGTGTCAATCTTTCTTTTTTCTTTGGGTATTTTCAGTCATTATTTAAAACAGACCAGATTAAGAAATTCTGCTCTAAAGGATTGATTCATCTGAATTTGCCAGAAAGTTGATTATTCTATGGTTGTCTCAATGGCCCATAACATTACACATGGAAAGGGCCAATTCCCCAGCACACCACAGCTGCTACCAGGAAGTAGTGGAACTTTTGACCAGTAGGGCCTAGTGGGAGGTTTTTTTCTGTCATTGCAGACGTACTCTTGAAGAAGGTTTTTAGAATCACAGACCCTCTCCTCCTCCTTGCTCTCACTTCATGGTTATTCATGAGGTGAATAACCATTTGTGCTGTTCTGCTTCATAATAGACCCAAAAATCAAGTGGACAATGAACTGAACTGAACCTCTGAAGACATGAGCCCAAGTCAGCCTTTTCGATATAATGGTTATCTTTGGTATTTTATGTAGGATTGTAAAGCTAACTAATAGTTTATTGGTATTTGAAATTGTATTTCCAGAGATTTACACTTTCCAATTCAGATTTCCAATTCCATTTGATTATTACATGTACAGAATATTCTGTAAGTTAGGCATTTTACTTTTTGACCAAATACAAGTAGGGTAAGGACTATATTGCCTATCATAAATAAAACTTACTGCTGACTCATACAATATGACTGGGAATTTTACCAATAGCTTTAATTGTATATATTAATCATTCCAAAATGGAGCATTAGGAGAGGATATTTTTATTCTAAGAGAAATCCTTTTATATTCTAGTAATTTAGTGAAATCGCATTAAAAATAAGATGCATATAATATTAACAAAAGTTATGCCTGTGATTCCAGCTCTAGTACCAACATTCATCATAATTATTAAATAATAACTAATCTGTCCCAAGTCCCTTACATTATTTCCTTTTAAAGATTTTACCATTTGTCACCCATAATCTCATGGTGTGCTAATAAAGTGAGGAGGATAATCAAGTCATTTCTTTGGCTCATAGATGGAACTCCATAGTCAATAAGAAAATGTTAAGATTCGTGGTATGAGAGAGAAAGCTTGCCACCCTTGGCCTTTTCCAATCCATAGCATCTCATCATGGTCCTCTGTGGTGTAATCACATAATATTCACAAAATGAATCAGGTATCATTCCTCATATTCACGCTTTGCTTCGGCCACCCAGAAATGGAAATTGTGGCAGTCATTGACATTTCTTTCTCATTTGATTAGCAAATTCCTTTTCATTTTTACCTGATTGTTCAGTCTTCTTACAAAATTAGTTTGATCTTCCCAATGTATGTATTATAACAGCTAATTTTAGATGTAATTTAACTTCGATAAAGATTATCAGGACAATTAGCAAAATATTATTTCCAGAGATGTGTGTGAGAGTAATACAGACATTTGAATCAACAAACAGTTAAAAAAAAGAAAGCATATCTTTCACTCAATGTGGATTAGTACTATCCATTATCTAAGGACTAGATAAGCCAGGCCAGAAAACAGAAGGAAGGCCAGTCCCTCTATTTTTTACCTCTAGAGCTGCGGCATTCAACTGCTTTTCCTTAGATATTGAGCTGCACATTTTCTGGGTTTGCAGCCATGAGACCTACATCCGTGATCTCCACTAACTTCCCATGTTCCCATATCTTTAGACTTGAACAAAGCAACAGTACTGACTTTCAAGTTTTCCAGCTTATAGACAGCTTATCATGGAATTTCTCAGCCTTCCAAACTGGCTTATGGCCAATTTCCCTAATATATCTTTATCTGCACCTCCAATATAAATATCCTACTGGCTCTATCATTCTAGAGAACCCTGATTAATAAAATTAGAGTCATTTCATAAGTTTTCATCTAAATGGGGACAAGTTGGAAAGTGAAAGAGAGCAATGCTTCACTACAGACTTAATAGATGTGAGTGAAATGTGATAAACTAGCAACTATGCTACTAAATAGGCCATCCCTTACCTGTAAGAAAAGCTGATTATTCCCATTTCTTTGAATTTCTTCCCTTACCTTGTGTTAACCACTAACCCAGTACTTACTGTCTTCCTTGAAATTGTATGTATAAGTCTTAATACATTTGGAGCTAAAGCATTAGGTGCCATGCTTTATTCATCTTTGCATATATAACAATCACCAATAAAGATCTTGTCAAGTCAACAATATGTGATACATTAATAAAGCTCTATATCTGAATTAAACAAAAGAACAAAGACATATTGCTAGTCTGGCAAGAACATACATTTGGTTAACATTTGGGGAGTCCAACTAACTGAGGCTGAAGGTAAGAAGTTCCATGTGGAACTTCTATTCTGTCCTATTTCAAGGGTAGTCCTTAGAATCACACTGAGGAGACAGTGTAAGCAGCCAGAATCAGAAAGGTGTGGACATGTTTGACAAACAACATAAAGGGCTGGGAGTGACCAGAAACCACAAATAAAATGGGAGCCAGATGCAGATGAAATAAGAGTTGAGGAGATCCCTATATGAAAGCAAAGTTAGGCAAAAGAGAGGGTCAAAAACTAGAAGGAATCAAAACAGCCAACACGTGGTACTTATGGAAAAAAATTTCTGAAATGTTGGTTGATTAACCTTGGCTAATTTTCAGATAGATGATATTTAAAATACTAGGTCAGGGATAAAAGCAACTCATTATCACCAGTTATGCAATATACATATACATACATTCAGATACTAATACACATGTTTTACCTATGGTGTCATGTACATACATTTAAAATTCACATTATATTAAATTCATATATAAGGATAGAAATGAAACGTATGCACAGTTTGGTATGCACATGCTGTATATAAGTGCACTTGTCAGCTTCACATTGCTGTTACAAAATACTAGTGATAAACAATGTGAGGGAGATTTATATCAGCTCATGGTTTCAGAGGTTTCAGTCCATTGTTAGTTGGCTTCATGGCCAAACCTCATGGTAGACAACAGGAAGTGAAAGAGTTGTTCATCTCATGGAAGTTAAAAACAAAAAGATAGAAGGCTGTGGTCCCAGTATCCCCTTCAATCTGGACACACCCCTTGTGACCTAATGTACTTCTGTTAGGCCCCTCCTCCTAAAGTTTGTACTATCTTAGGATAGCATAATAAAGCAGGGAGCTAGTCTGTCACACATGAATATTTAAAGAGGACATTTAATATCCAAACCACAATAATAATTTACAAGTAATTTCATTCTATTCATTTTCTTCTAAAGAAGCAAGATTCTCTTAAATGTGTTATATAACAGTTAGCTTATTTCCAGAAACTAGCTAAGCCAAAGTCATTACATTTTTTTCCTGATGATATAAAAGTTCCTTAATAAGAGAAAGAGTATTACTTTGATTATTCCAAGTTTTATTGCTCAACTTAAATATTCTCAGAGACCTTCTCAAGCTCTACTTAAATTATCCCAGCTGGACACCGAACACACCCCATATAAAAATATGTTCCAGGGTAACACATTTTATTTCAAATTAGATACATTTTAACCCCATTTCCTCATCAGTGGGCACAGAGGGAGACAGTCTGAAAAGAGCCAGTGTGATCATGAGTTTGATAATAATGACCTTAAATTATTTTCATTGTATCATTTCCATTTAGTGAGGATTTTTCTGGGGTTTTTTTCAACGGATTACCAAGAAACCTTAATAACTTCTCCCTTGAGTGTTTCATCTCTTTGAAGCTTGATCTGGCCATCTTTTCTCCATGGCTGTTGTTTCTTTTTGTTATCACTGAAGCCACCATCTGCTAGAAAGTAAAGGTCCTTTAATGGGACTTGAAGAACTAACAGTGCTGCCTCAGGCAATTTTGAAGTCAGATTTGGCCAGAAGTCATCTTTGCTTTCAGGCTGGATTCAACTATCTCCTCCAAGAGCCCAAATTCCCTCAGGGTCCCTGCTCCTAGACCTCGCTCACAGAGCTGCCTTTCCAGACAATGTCCATCCTTTTCTGTCAGAATCTATCCCATACTCTCATTTCCCTCTCAGGCAAGTGTGTTCCAAAAATCAGTTCTGTAAACCAATCCATGCTAGGATGTTGCTAGTTTACCTCTGAGTTGACAAAGCTACCTAACGAAGAAACAAAAAAATATCTATGTTGTAATTTCTGGCTGGAAAACAATATATTTGGAAATATAGCAATTCTATTACCCTTCAAAACATGTCACATAGATTATTGTCTATATTACCTAGCTGTCTGATAGGCTGTAATATTTGACTTAAATCTTCATGAATTGTTGATTTATAAAATTTTTCTTTAAAAAATTCTGCCAACCCTTGATATGACACAGCTAAATAGGCAGGATTTTAACTCTCAGAAGCAATTTAAGAACATTTGACAGCCAAAGGTAGTAACCACTAAGAAAAGCCCTTAAGGAATTTACACAGGAAAGTTCTTGGGCCTAAAAGATATATTGTTTTCCCTCTGATCCAGGTTGGTCTGTAAAGATTTTTCTTTGTCAGCTACCTCAGGCATTTTGTAAATGACATTATATAAGAGGCATTTTGGAGAGGGAAAATTGCAGTGCACATTAGCGAAATGTATTTCTGTACTTCTGTGAATCTGTAAATTAGCAGATTGCACTGACAGTCATAGAAATACAACTATAGTTAATGAAGAAACTCTAATTGAGGCAAAAAAAGTCTCTGTACTTTAGGAAATTGCAACCACAAATACTGTGGACATTCTGGAATTAATACAATAAAATAATCAAACTATATGGATGAACATAGAACAACGGGATAAAAATGTATTAAATTATCAAACACTGCTGGGCCAGCTAGAAAATTAGCATTTAAATAGATTATAACTTGTTAAAGAACAGGAAGGTATAGGTACAGGCATGTATGCTTACCATATTTGTGCCTGTGTTGTCATAATCTATGACAAAGTTGGCTTTTATACATGTGTTTTCATGGTTCTTTTCTTCTATTATTATTAATATTTTATGTAACAAATTAAGGAGGAGCATAAACTGGAATTCAATTCTACTCAATTGTATTGCAGCATTATCTATTGCAGCTGAGATCTGAGGATTGAGTTTCAAAGCCATGAGACTGTTATCTCCAATTAATCACTAGAAAATAGGAAGTGAGGCGGGCTGTGACTCAAGGGTAGGGAGGTATCCTTGAGCTGAAGAGCTCAGGGACAGTGCCCAGGCATAGAGTTCAAGCTCTATGAACCGCCCTCTTCCCCCCCCCCCCAAAAGAAAAGGTTCTTCAGTTGGATTTCATTTGGTGTTCAAATTTGTCAGGTTTAACATGAAAACATGGATACTTAGGTGCTTATTGCTCATGCCTATAATCCTGGCTACTTGGGAGGCTGAGATTTGAGGGTCACAGTTCAAAGTCAACCCAGGCATGAAAGGCTATGAGGTCCTTAGCTCCAATAAACTACCAAAAGCAAAAGCCAGAAGTGGAGCTGGTGCTCAAATTGGTGAGTGCCATCCTTGAGCAAAATTGCTCAGAGGGAATGCAGAGGCCTAAGTTCAAGCTGCAGGACAACATACTCACACCCACAGCCACACCCACTTCCATACACATACAGAGATGCATAAATTTCATGCGTCTATAGGTTAGCTTCGGGTATTGATAAACAGAGAGATCATTTGACATGAACACACTCCTGTATATTACCATATTAAACTTGTTATATTATTATTTCTGAGCTTACACTAGAATAGGGTTTATTTGATAGCTAGCAATTCATTTCTTTGTTTCTGGCACCTGCATCAATACATTCATCCTCCCCTCCAGTACAGCTATGCACTCTCCATCAACAACAAAGTTCTTTTGCATTGTTTTAGCCCAACTTCCTATATCTCAGCAGAGGAAGAAGCATCACTTGTTGAAGAGGCTTTCTTCCATTCTATTTTTTTCTTCCTTATCAATGATTAGATGGCCATAGATCTGTGGGTTAATACCTAGGTCCTCAGTTCTATTCCATTGGTCTTCAGGCCTGCTCTTGTGCCAGTGCCAATCTGTTTTGGTCACTATAGTTATGTAATAGAGTCTAAAGTTTGGTATTGAAATTCCTCCTGCTCTGTTCTTTCTGCTAAGAATTGTTTTGCTATACAGGGTCTTTTATTTTTCCATATGAAATTTTGGATTGCCTCTTCTATTTCTTTAAAGAATGACATTGGGATGTTGATGGGTATTGCATTGAATTTGTAGATACCCCTTTGCAAGACTGCCATTTTGATGATGTTAATTCTTCCAATCCAGGAACATGGGAGGTTTTTCCATTTCCTCAGTTCTGCTTAAATTTCCCTTTTCAGGGTTTAAATTTTTCATCAAAAAGGTCCTTTACATTCTTAGTTAATTCCTAGATATTTTATTTTCTTTGAGGCTATTGCAAAAGGAGTTGCTTTCCTGATTGTTGCCTCGTTCCTCTTCTTGTTGGCATATAAGAAGGCAATTGATTTTTGAGTGTTAATTTTATACCCTGCTACCTTGCCAAAGTTTTGAATCAGCTCAAGAAGCTTGGGAGTAGAGTCTATAGGGTTCTTTAAATACAGAATCATGTCATCTGCCAAGAGGGAAAGTTTCACTTTCTCTTTCCCTATTTAGATCCCCTTTATCTTGCTTCTTCCCTTATTGCTATGTCTAGGAATTCTAATACTATGTTAAAGAGGAGTGGAGAGCGTGGGTATCCTTGTCTCATTCCTGATTTTAGAGGGAATGGCTTTAGCTTTTCGCCAATAAGTATAATGCTAGCTGTGGGTTTGTCATACACAGCCTTTATTGTACTGAGGAATATTCCAGGGATTCCTAGTTTCTCCAGAGCTTTTACATAAAGGGGTGTTGTATCTTGCCAAATGAATTTTCTGCATCTATTGAGACAATCATGCGATTCTTGTCCTTGCTCCTGCTGATGTGATGGATTACATTAATTGATTTGCATATGTTGAACCAGCTTTGCATCCCTGTGATAAATCCTGTTTATCATAGTGTATAATTTTTTTTGATGAGTTGCTGAAGACGGTTGGCCAATATTTTGTTGAGAATTTTTGCGTCAATATTCATCACGGAAATGGGTCTATAGTTCTCTTTCTTTGATGAATCTCTGTCTGGTTTGGAGATGAGGGTTATATGACTTCGTAGAATGAGTTTGGCAAACAGCCTTTGTTTTCAATTTCGTTGAAGAGCTTGAGGAGTATTGGTGTAAGCTCTGCTTTGAAGACCTTACAGAATTCAGCTTTGAATCCATCTGTCCCTGGGCTTTTCTTGGATGGAAGGTCTCTTATTGCCATTTTTATTTCAGTGCTTGAAATAGGCCTGTTTAGTTGGATTAGGTCTTCTTGGTTCAGTGTGGGTATGTTAATATTGGCTAGAAATTCATCCATTTCTTCTAGATTCTCAAATTTGTTGGCATAAAGTTTAGAAAAGTATTCCCTCATGATGCTCTGGATCTTGGTAGTTTCTGTCATGATATTACCATTCTCATCTGTGATTTTGTTTATTTGGGTGTGCTCCCTTCTTTTTTTGGTAAGATTTGCTAAGGGTCGGTCTATTTTGTTAATTTTTTCTAAGAAGCAACTCCTTGTTTTGTTGATTCTTTCTATAGTTTTTCTTACTCCAATTCATTTAGTTCTGCTTTGATTTTAATAATTTGCTTCCTACTACTGGGATTAGGGTTGGTTTGTTGCTCTTTTTTCCAAGAGCTTAAGGTGGGACATTAAATTGGTAGTTTGTAAGTTTTCCAATTTGTTAATGTAAGCACTCAAAGATATAAATTTGCTGTGTCCCAAATAAGCTGGTATTTTCTGTGCTCCTTTTTTTTAAATTTCATAAACTGTTGAATTTCTGTTCTGATCTCAGTGACCCATTGGTGATTCAACAATGTGTTGTCAATCTCCATGTGTTACAGGGTTTTTGTTGGTGGAGGTGGATGTTCAGTTCCAATTTGATTCCCTTGTGGTCTGAGAGAATGCAGGGAATAATTTCAGTGTTTCTGAATCTGCACAGGTTTGCTTCATGCCCTAAAATGTGGTCTATTTTGGAAAATGTTCCATGTGCTGCTGAAAAAAGGTATAATGTGATGTTGCTGGGTGAAATACTCTGCAGATGTCTGTTAGATCTAGTTGATCTATACAGTTGTTCAATTCTGAGATTTCTTGGTTGAGTTTTTGCCTGGTTGATCTGTCCATATGTAAGAGTGGTGTGTTAAAGTCGCCAACAATCACTGTGTTTCAATCTATGTGTGGTTTTAGTGAAAGTAAAGTTTGCTTGACCAAGTTTGGTGCTCCAGGATTAAGTGTGTAGATATTTAAGATGGTTATGTCCTCCTGGAGGAGTGATATTTAGGATGGCAACTCCAGCCTGTTTATGGTTAGCTTGATAAACTTTATTCCAAGCTCTCACTTTCAAAAAATGATTGTTTTTTGGGGGCAAGATGTGTCTCTTTAAGACAGAAGAACAATGGATCTTGCTTTTTGACCCAACTATGCCGTTTAATTGGAGAGTTAAGAATTGAAAAATCAGTAGCTCCAATTTTAAGTTCATGAAAAGTTGAGGTTCAGTTTGAAATGTCATTTAATATACAAATAGGTTTGATGTTATATGTGGAGAATTACATATTTGAAGCTCAAGGAAGACAGTTTTGTCTATGACACGTTTCACCATTTGACTTTGAATAAAGATTTAAGTGTTGAACCTTGGAAAATGCAACGGATTCCAACCTCAAGATAAAAGACTGGCAGAAAGAAGATGAAAATCAAGTTTATTTACCATCTGGTATATGCTAGGCCATGGATATACAATTATTCAAATTAAATTCATCCTTGTCCAACTATGTGCAGACACTACCATTTTTGTTTTGAGATGAGTTAGTGGAGACTTGGTCTTTACATAACTCTTCTGAAGCATTCACGTTTATCTGATTCTCAGTTTTATGGTTTTCTATCATAGCTTGGTATGGTGACAAGTATCCAGAGCATTTGGCATGGAAGATAGAAAGTAAAGCAAAATTCAGTTATCCCTCACTTGTGCAGAATGAGGAATGAGATATGGTATTATATATAGAGAGATTCTGAGGAGGAAGATTCAGGCTCCTAACCAAATCAGCTTGAGACTTGAGCAGGGCTTCTGTTCCCACAGTCTCAAGCCCTGCACATATTCTACCTTGCCCTCACTGAATGATATTGCACAAAAGGTTCCACCCTCCATGCTTCTATTTCCTCTATATAACTGAGGTAGTCTCTTTCCAGAGTGCCTGGTTTACCTTGCCATAGAAACTGAAAAACAAACAAAAAATTAAAAACCTGTGTGATTGTTTTATCTTTATCTTATGTGATTGTTGTTCTTAATATACTATGTTATTTCTCTTCTCTTTTTTTTGCCCTTTGGTTAATCTCATATTGTTACTGTATCTGACTTTGTTACCTGGTATATTGTATAGACGTTTATTTGTTTATTTAAAATAGGGGAAAGCAAGATGATTGGGAGGGGGTGTGAGGAAGGAATGGAACAAAAGTGTGAGAAGGGGTATCAATGTGTGAGAAGTAATGTGCCTACTATCTGGTGATTGTAACTGTAATCCCTCTGTACATTACCCCGACAATAAAAAATAAAATTTAAATTTAAAAAATTAAATTAAAAGCCTAGTTTGTCCTATGCATTCAAAGAAGATTCAGTAAGACTACCTCCTTTGTGTTTTTTTCTTTGTTAAAGTTTATTGCAAAGGTAATGTACAGAGGAGTTAGTTACTTGATTCCAGTAATGAATATATTTCCTTTTGAACAGTATCACTCGTTCCCTCCTTCTCTCCCAGTTTTTCCCCTCCTGACTTCCTCCTCACTCCAAATTGTATAGTTCATTTCCAACATAGTGTCTAGTGGGTCTCACTGCTGAATGGATTCACCTTTATCCCGCCATTTGTGTGCTGCCCCCTCCTCAAATCAGATATATTCATATACAAGGCAAAGAAATAAGAACAGTGACAGAAGAGAACAAACCAAAGAAAACAGGAGAAAAGAAAACCCCAAAACAACAACCTGATATCAGCATAATTTAAAAAACCCTCTTATTTCCATTTCTTGAGTTCATTCTGAAAAGCATCATTTTATATGATCATATGCATATAGCTATCGAACACTTGTGATTCTCTCCTAAGAATAACCTCCATTGCTCCCACTGTGTGTTTTTTTTTGATTGATGTTTAATTAATCATCACTTAATCAGGCTTTGGTTTGACCAAGCCTGACCAAAACTTAAGTAAGTGAGGTGTTTCATTTGTTTGTTTGGTGGGGGTTGCTAACATCACTGTTTATTAGCAGACCTAATTGCAAAAATAGCCTGGCAGATACCTCAGTTCATTCTGGTCCTCCCTTCTATCAGCATCTTCACTTTCTACAAGGGCTACAGGAAGTAATCTGCTTCCTTGAAATGCTTTCCAACAGTATAGATCCTCCATATTGATGATGCTATATTTGCCAAGAGATGGAGCAATCATAGAGGTATCTGTTAAGACAACTCACTTCCTCTTGATTTTGCCATAACCATGCTTGCACATTGGCTTATTTACTGGCTTCACTCAGGCTTGGGTACCCTCATGCAATATATATATGGTTCCACAATCCTCAGCATATTAAATGAAGCATCCTGGAGCTTAGAAAAGGTGACACTGAATATCTAGTAAAAGGGAAGGAGCTGAAACAACTTATGGGCCTTTGGACTCATATCAATGATAACTCTGATTCTGATGATAAATGCCAATTTATTCTGCATGTTCATAGAAGTCACACACTTTTCTGGCCATTCTACCCATTTGGATCTCAATTCCATACATTGACTATATTCCTTGTGATATTGCTTAGCTTTTTATAGATGAGCTTCCTCCTTGCCTTTCAAAATTATCTTTTGGGCATGTTTCTTTCTCAGGTGCTTCATTTACAACTCAATGAAGTCCCTTTTCTTTATGTTCAGGTTTTCTGGCACAGTCACCACTGTGTTTTATCACTGCTACTTAAGTCATGTGTGACCTGCTGAGTGTTTCCCTGACCTTAATTGTATAGAACATAGGTCTCTCAAAAAGCAAATGGTGGTTCCCCCAAGTAAGTTAAAAGTGAATATGCATAATTTAAGTGAGAAAGTGAGAAAAAGTTTCAATTTGTTGAAAGGTCTAATGCTGTTCAGCAGAAGTTTTATATCCACAGTACAGAACTAAACTCTAAACTCTAGGCATGCTGAGTAATAAATGATATGTCCTCAGTGGCAATCTCCTTGGAACCACAAACCCACAGATATTATGGTTCTACTGTACAGTCTTCTTGGAAGAACAAAGTATATTCATGAAATTATATTAGCAACATCAGAGAGAGTACAATGAGCCCCCATATATATGCACATGTGTGTTTCTGTGCACAAGAGTACATAGCAGTCAGCAAAAAAAGGAAGGGGGAAAGCAAGAGCAGGTGTATGTAGAGTAAAGACTCAAAGAAAACATGTCTAGGGGAATGGATAGATGTGGATAGACTAGGTCTGGTATCTTCCCTCAGGACCACTACATTGATTTCTAATTCCTCTTAGCATAAAGCAAATGTTTGATTTTAAGGTTTTCCTGCAAACCCCTACCCCAAACGCATTTGCACACACACCAAAGTAAAGCACAATTTTGTCCTCAAATCTGTACAGTGTTCTACTCTACTCTCATTTTTTGGAATAAAAACAAAATTGCATCTTCTCTTCCCGCTCTTACAATTTTCTCCAATTACTTAATAAAATATCACTAGTTTACTTTATTTCCATTCCATAATACTTTATATTTGATGGGAAGAAAGACAAGCACTAAAAATAGAATATTTAAAACATTTGGGTTTTCTTTGAAGTCATGGAAACATGTATTTCGGGTTCTATCACTCCCATCTATTTAGTTGATACAAAGGAAGCTAAAATAAAAAACTTGTGTTCAAGAGATAGCAAACATGCAGAAAGACAAATAGCTTAGTGTAAATGAAGGAACAGATTATAGCATTTATAGTTGAGCAGACTATACTTAAAATTACATGTAAAGTTTTTGCATACGTTACTTCTTTACTCAATCAGAATGTTTTCTGTGCATTATCATTTTGGGAGTTGGAAGACTTTCATACTTGGTCTTATCCCAAAGATAAAGCTTTTCAGAAGTTGAACATCATGTTCTCAGATGCTTGTAGTTAAGCATAGATAATGAAAAATACAACCTTCAGAACAATTAAACCTAACTTTTGGTATATAACTCAAATCCAGATGAACTATAGTAATGAAATGTACTTGTGTCTAAACCTCAAGGAAAGCAGATTCACTGGATAATTTAAATGTTTCCCCTTACATATAACCAAGTGATAGGTGTAGACTAAAGATCCATGGTCTTATCTGATTATGCATGAAAATATCTCAATATAAGCAATATGCCTTATTCACAAGAAAAATTTTGTCTAGATATAACAAATATTAAGATTATGCTACATTTGCTTCAGAAAGGTTCTTGGGAGAATATATTGCCAATACACACCACCACCATTTTTTTTTCTTTCAGAGATCATCTCCTGAGAGAGAATACAAAGTCATTTGTATTCCTCCCTGTCCATATTTAAAATTTTTTTAAATGTCACTATATATATACATATATGCATCCAAAAATGTATTCCAATGTTTCGTGTATTTTAAAACATATATATAAGTGGCAGCATATTGTACTTATCCTTTTGCAATCTGCTTTTTTCACTCGACATTTTGTTTTTGAGAATTATCCATGTTGATGCAGAGAGAAAGTTAAACATTATTTAAGACAGTAAAAACATCCCAGTTCACTAAGAGAATCTTGAAAAGTCGACACTGCATTTTGTGGATAGTGTGAGAAATTTATCCATGCAGACCTACAGTCTTTTACCTTGAGACGAGGCTGGTAAGGAGGCCTTGTCATCTCACTCCTTGGCTACTTTTTCATATGGTAGCCAGGAAGTGAGACAACTAGAACTGCCTGATGCCAAAGTCAAGGGAGCCCAGCAACCATTCTGCCCTTAGCCTCTGTGTGTGAAAAGATGCCCTTACAGTGACTCCTGGCATTAACATCTTACTACTTATGAGCTTCCAACAAACCAACTGTTCATTGGAAAAATGAGAAGAGTTCCCACATTCTTGTTAGACTAACTACAAAGAGGCACATAATTGGATGCTTCTTTTAAGTGTTGCACAATTTGTGTGAGTGCTCTGAGTTTCTATATACAATTGATGTCAGGCCATCCTCTATTTCATTGGCACAGTATTTCCTGACTAAGTAGGAACCTGAGAAGCCTAGCCTTCCAGTTGGATGTATGAGTGATCTTTCTTTCTTGCAGAGAAGCACTGTTTTAAAAGGAATGTTTTTGAACCTGGGCATGGTATACCTTATGCCTGCAATCCTAGCTACTCAGGAGGCTGAGATCTGAGGATCTGGATTCAAAGCCAACCTCGGCACTAAAGACCAACCCTGAGACTTTTATCTCCAATTAACCTCTAGAAAATGGGAAGTGGAGCTGTGGCTCCAGAGGTAGGGAAGTAGTCCTGAGCCAAAGAGCTCAGTGACAGCACCCATGCCCAGAGTTTAAGCCCCATCTACTCTCATTTCTTACCTTATGGTAAGGTCCCTTGTCCTATGATGGAAACTCATTCTGATAAACTCATTATAAGTTGAATATGTCCTAACTTGAAAGTGCATAAAACATTATGGCTTGCTGTAAGCACAACACACTGTAGGGTGTTGGTGAGTTTTCCCTCCTGACTATATGGCTAAGTGGTAGCTATAGTTCACTGCCTCTGTCCACCATCAAAAGAAAATATCATGCTACATATGGTAGTCCAAAAATGGGTCAAAATTCAATATTCAGTTCCACTGACCATATCTAATCAGCTCAATGATGCATCATCAACTTGAAAAAAAGTGTAAGTCAAACTATTACAAGTCAGAACCATCTATATCTTCCTATTTCATTTTTGGTTTCGACTTGCATATAAATTTGTGAATGTGAATTTATGAATGCAAGTAGATGCTTTGGTGTAAGAAAGGAACTAGAGAGAAGTGTTTTCTGATTCTATTCATTAGAAAAAGTGAATGTAAACTTTGGCTCAGCAAAGACCCCAAACTAAGAATATACTTGAGGTAAGAGGTCCATGTGTACAGCAAAGGTAAAAAGGGGGAAAAAACTACAAAAATGTGGGACATAATTATTTCATCCTGTGTAACACCATGTCTTTATGGAAGAGCATATGTGATTGGGGTGGTAGAATCATTAGGAGCTAATCCATCTGTTTCTATTGTTACTGAAAAAGTTATGAAGATAGCATATTAGATTTTCCGAGTCCCATGTCATTTACTTGATAGATTGTCACCTTCTTTGGATGAAAATACAATAGTTTCATGTGAGCACTTGTTCAGAGTTCAGACTTAAGAATTCTTTTAAGTAAAGTCCAAATGGCTCATGACTGTAAGCCTAGACTCTCTGGGGTCTGAGATCCAAGGATCTGGGTTTGAATCCAGCCCAGGCAGACACATCTAAGATTCTTATCTGCAATTACTAAGCAAAACTGAGAAGTGGAAGTGTGGTTCACCTAATAGAATGTTATCCATGAACCAATACATAAATAATGAATTAACAACTAAAACCCCAAAAATGACTGATTGTTTAAGCCTCAAAGTTCTGACACACAATTAAAGACGCTTTATATTAATCATCTATGTTTCATGCATGTTCTCTATTCATTAGTATATTAAACATTTATAGAATGTACACTACAGGCAAAGCTGTAAAACTAGACACATAAAGTAAGTTCTGCTCTATCTTAGATTGTGGTTTCCTAGTCTTCTAGTAGCTTGAACTTTGTGAGAGCAACGGTTGTAACTTACTCATGTATATACGAATCAGTCATACCAATTATGGATTTACCAATTCTGTAGGTGTGTGTGTGTGTGTGTGTGTGTGTGTGTGTGTGTGTGTGTGTGTGTGTGTGTGTGTTTTAGGTCATGAGGCTTGAAGCCTGGGTCTTGGTCCTGTCCTTGTGCTCTTCAGTCCAAGGCTCTGCCACCTTGAGTCACCACACCACTTCCAGTTTTCTGGTGGTTAATTGGAGATAAGGGTCCCATGGACGTTCATGCCTGGGCTAGCTTTGAACCCTGATCCTGAGATCTCAGCCTCCTGAGTAGCTAGAATTACAAGTGTAAGCCACCAGAGCTCAGCTGTGCTTGTTTGATAGACTCATATCTTAGAGACCTCAATTTTATGAATTTATAGTAATATTTACTAGAAAAATAGAGCATTTAATTTAGTACATATAGGGGAAAAAATCACTAAATATCAGTATCTTTTCTAGGACCAAGATACCATATTCAAGGCATTGAAGAAAGGTCCATGGGTAATAAATGCACTTTAAATGTAACCACACAATATAATGCAATGAATTTGGTAACAAGTACATGAGAAATAAGCTTAGGAAATATTAGGAAAGCTTAGGAAATAATTTTTGAAGCTTCATGTAAGCTCTCAGTTAATGTCCTCATTATCACAGCTATGTGTGCTTGTTTCTGAAAGACAGGATGCACTGAGCCCCTCGACCTTTGTATTTGCTAATCTGTACATGTTATGTACTTAGCACAGACTTGACTCAGTGTCTGTATCAGGGCAGCATGAACCAGCATGAGGCTGTGGCTGACTTTAATTTGGAATCCTAAGTGAGCCCCCTCAGCGGGATGCCTGAGCTCCCATCATCTGTCCTTGTCAATCACATTGCCTTTCCCTCCAATTCTATTTCAGTTGAGCCCTCCCCCCAAGGAACCATGGGAAATCATGCCATCCTCAGAGGCTGTGGTAGCTCATTCTAATCTGAATCCCAAATTGCACTAAGAGCCTCATGTTTTAAAAATAATTTTAGGTGCTTTTGATGCTCTGGTCTCAAAAGAAGCATTTTACATTGCAATCGCTATCTATAAACAATTAGCTTCTTATAAAGAGTGCTTGGTTTTTAATCAGGTTTAATCCATGACAGTGGAGGGGGGCGAGGAGGCTCAAGGATACAGAGACAACAGAGCATTTTGCCAATGTGCCGAGTTGGCATTTATCTATGTGGGCACAGGCTGTGACAATTATCCGTCTAGCCCATTTGCTCATGACCTTTTAAGACCCTTCTCAGTGTCATGACATATCACAGCGTGCATATCAATAACTATCACTGTGACGAGTTAATAAGGGAACAATACTAGGGAGGACAAGTGACACTGGGTACAGAATTGGTTCTGTAATAATAATAGCACATTATTTCTTATTTTCAAGCACACCATGTTATTTTTCTTAAAAAACATGAAGATAGTATATAAATTATTATACACTGTGATTTGGAAACCACTTTGTATGTACTCAAAATAAATACAGCAATCCTGAACTACACATCAATACCCATTTTACAGATGGGATGTGGCAATGAGATTTACAGATGTGAGAGATTATGATATAAATCTCTTTCTCTGTCCCTCTTCCCCCTTCTCTCTCTTACTTTCTCTCTGTCTCTCTCTCTCTGTCTCTCTCTGTCTCTCTCTGTCTCTCTCTCTCTCTCTCTCTCTCTCTCTCTCTCTCTCTCTCTCTCTCTCTCTCTCTCTCTTTCTCTCCCTCTCTCTCTTTCTCTCCCTCTCCCATACACACCCACACACACAACCAGTGTGATGTAAAGGTCTCACACACTTGAGGCTGGAAATGTAGCTCTATTGTAGAGTACTTCACTAGCCTATGCAGTGTCTTGTATTTGATCTCTAGCACCACAAAAGACTATCAAAATGAATAAATAAACATTTCGTATTCTATTCAAACTCTACTCCTCACTCCAGATCTTTGATTTCAAGTCTCAGAAGTGAAAAACAGTTTTACCCAGCTCAAGAAATGAGCCTGTTTTAAGTTAGGAAATGTCTAATATGAGGCAGAGGGAGACTTGCCTGACTCAAATTTCCTGAAACATCTTATTTTCCACAAAATGAGTCCCACTTAAAGCAATGGCATCTAAAATAGAATATTTGTCTTAATCTTCAATGTGGAGTTGGACACGTTGGGCCCAGGTGTCGTCCTTTAACTCTACCTCAGTTGAGCCAATGAGTGATGTAAAGACATCTCCAACTGCCCAACATGTACCAAAAGTTCAGTAATAAGAACTAATATTCGAGAAGAATTTCCTGACAGGTCTGTGATTCATCACCTTAACCTTGGACAAATTCAGTCACTGGAGATTTGAATAATGCTGGTCCCTTAAGAACTATTTTACCTAACATTAATTAGATTACTTCAGTCTGACAAAGTGAACCCCCTCAGCAGGGCCACAAAGTATGACAGCAGAATGAAATCCCCAAAGGCAACTTTACACAGACAATTATGTAAACAATCTCCGCTGAAGAAGTTCAACAGGTAGTCCTGTCTACAAACTCATTCTGTCACAGCCACCCTAGAATTTACTGGGAAGATGTTGTAGCACTGATTTTCCCTCATCTAAAGCTAGGCTAAAGAAATTCACAAAAGGAGATCTCAGGTTTCAAGGAAAAAGGTGCTTTTCTCAGATAATTCACAGACAAGTGCTGATAGCTTGTACATAATTTTCTGATCTCTCAGAGAAAGATTATGATCACTTTTAAAATTTAAGACTATATATTTTATATAAATTGTATTTACATTATTCCTTTAGCTTAATAGTTTCATCTTTTTTAAAAGTGACTGAATCCTACATATTTCTCCATTCAAATCTTTTTGAAAGATTTTATAAATTCTTTTAAAACTAACCTGTCAATGAGTTCTAAACCTAAAAGAACCATATTTTTAAATCACATTACAAGACCAATCCATTATTATTGTGCAGGTATTAGATAATAATCATTATTTAAAGACTATTGGAATAAAAGTGAAGAATATAAATAAATAGAAAATAAATAAATATAAACAAAGAGAAAGTAAATTATCAAAGGTTATTAAAATAATAAACAAGACACATCCAAAAATCACATACGCAAGTATTTATTATTTTGTTGCCTGCCTGTTAAACACATCCATCTTCAAACTATATTTCCTACACTATTTTTCTGTGTACATAATGTTTGTTCATCTTTTGAAGTGTTATTTTATTGCATTTATATACCTAAATAAAATTAGTGCTCCATTAAGTTGAGCTTTTATGCTATTTTACAATATTCACTTTCACACATTGCACCAAAAATTCTTTTAACTGAATCTTTAAAAACAATTTCAATTGTTTCCTTATAATACCCAAGATATATTTTTAAAGTATTCAGAGAATTATGGGGCTCTAATACACATGAAGGTTAATTCAACTAAGTAGTATATTCCTCTCCTACATCCATGTTGCTGTGCTCTTGACCAGTATTTCATAGACTTCCTTTTTGTTTTTTTCTTGAAAATACATACATTGGTGATTTAGTGTTTCTAAGTTATTCTTACAGTTGCATGGTTTCTCATTTATAAGCATAAAATAAAACATGAACAAGCAAGGTACTGGTGGCTCATGCCTACAGTCCTAACTACTCAGGGAGCTGAGATCTGAGGATTGCAGTTCACAGCCAGCCAAGGCATGAAAGTCTGTGAGACTCTTACCTCCAAATAACCATCAGAAATACAAAACAGAAGTGGAGCTATTGCTCAAAGTGGTAGGCTTAAACACTAAAAAGCTCAGGGACAGCATCCATGCCCTGAGTTCAAGCTCCACAACTGACCAAAAAATTTTTAAAAAACTATCTCTTCCTGCTATATAAGTAGGTTGCAGCTGTAGTCTATGAACAGTGGTGTTTATCTTAATTTTCAGTGCAAGTAACTATTCCATTGACCTTGCTGAAATTCATAAAAGTTTGAGCCTTTCCAGGACTAGGATTAGCTCTCATATAAAGTCTAAGAAACTCTGTAGACTTACTTTTAAAACTTATTATTGACAAACAGGTTATAGGGGACCGGAAGTGTTCGCCTAGCATGCAGGAAGACGTAGATTTGATTCCTCCTTATTATATACATAGAAAAAGCCAGAAGTGGTGCTGTGGCTCAAGGGGTAGAGCACTAGCCTTGAGAAAGCTCAAGAACAGTGCTCAGGCCCTGAGTTCAAGATCCAAGACTGGCAAAAAAAAATGTAGGTTATAAATGGAATTTATCCTTGAGTTTTGCTACCATGAAGACTGCAAGGAGCCTAGGTGGCCTCCGATTGTCTGTTAAGCTGAGATGTAGCTTCCAAAATGTCTTCCCCAAACTCCTAGCTCTTCAAAGCGACTGTTCAAACTACACTTTTTTTTTTTGCCAGTCCTGGGCTTGGGCTCAGGGCTTGAGCACTGTCCTTAGACTTTCTCAAGGCTAGCACTCTACCACTTGAGCCTCAGCACCACTTCCGGCTTTTTGCTATGTATGTGGGGTACCAAGGAATCGAACCCAGGTCTTCATGCATGCTGGGCAAGCACTCTACCACTAGGCCAAACTCCCGGCCCCTCAAACTACACTTCTGAAGAGGTTGCCAAAGTGATTTGGACTCTTCTGTGCACCTATGACCTTCTGCCCTGAGTAATGTCCTGAGAAGGTCCTGAGCCAGGGAATAACGGTCTTGTTGGTGCTGCTTTGTGGGGTGGGCAAGAAAAAAAAAAAAACCTGTCCTAGCTTTCTTTCCTCTTCTTCTTTCTCTTTTCTTAAGCATGGTGAAGAGCCCCTCACAGCTCCCCACCCTGAAAAGGGAGATTCTTCCACCGTGGGATCCAGCTTGGGTATTGTCTCCATATGCCACTGAGAACCTTGTTTCTTGAAGTCAAGTGATAAAGTTGCACTTCTGTTTCCAATGGCACACGTCCAGCCCGAGTGAGACCAGCAGCCTTGTGAGCAGAGCTTCCCAGCCGGGTCGCCAAGTGCAGTAGTGCAGCTGGAAAGCGTTTTCTCACTGCTGTGCCCCCAGACTGTGGTTAGCTTCAGATTCCTGTGAATGTGACTAAAAAATGTTTGCATTTTACCCACAATCACTAACAAATTACACTCCGCTCTTCAACGCACAGACCAAGAGAGAGCCTGACCCCATTATCAAAACGCAAGCCCAGATGGTGAGGAGACCAAGCCTAATGAGGGCCTCTCAGTCAGCTCCAACAAATTTCTTGTCAACCATGCCACATCACATATGGGGTCTCAGTCAAAAGCATCCATGTTTGAAGATTCAGTGGCCTTCCAGCAAACATGCGCCTGCCTTCGAAAGTAGTTACTCATTCTTTTAAGTGCTTCAGGAATGTTTCTTCCTTCTCTTCTCTTCTTCCTTCCCTTCCCCCCCCCCCCCCCCCCCGCAAAAAAAAGATTGTAATGCATGTAGGCTAGACAACTTTATCAGACTTACATCTCAACGTGGAACAGCCAGAAAGTCTGAACAGCCTTCTTGGGGCTCAGGTCTGAGGGCAGGAGGGAAAGGAACTCAGAGGGAAAGTAGGCTATCAATAAGCGTTCTCAAATGATCTTCTGAATTCAAAACATATTTCCTTGAAACTAAATTGCAGGGCACCATTCTCATTTTTACAGTAAGAGTTACAAAGAAAACTTCACCATGGGTGGAGCCTCATGGTCCAGACCATAATCCCCACACTTTGGAGATGAAAGCAGGAGAATAATAAGTTTGAGGACAGCCTAGGTTGCCAGGGAAAACCTTCCTGCAGAAAGAAAAAACAAGCAGGCAAAAATCAAACACAGCATGGCCTGCAACTTTAAAAAAGATACAAAGTATCCCATACATTCCTCTTTCTAAGCTAGAACTTTGCCCTCTACCATTCCAAGCCTTTTAACGGCTGGCTGTCTTGGCCTGTCCATAGTAGCTGTTTATGTTTTATCCAGTGTGAGTACTTCTTTACATTCAAGGATAAGATTATTCTCTTTCTCTTCACTCACTATCTTTTCTCCCTTCCATGCTGTACCGCTCAGTGAAGGAGCTTTGCCGCTGGAGAAGCAGCCATAGCTGGGTAGCCTGTGAAAAAGGACCTCACTTGGTATGCTGCGCTCTAAGCAGAACAAAACCATTGTAGATTTCATGTGGAAGACTTGTAGCAAAGAGCAGAATCTAAGAGCAGGACAAGCTGTGTGCAGAAGGCAGAGATCCATGCACTAAGGACAAGCTAGCGTCCTCATAATGGTTGCTCCTTCTGTTACACTGAGGATGCGAAGCGGTTTGCAGAGAAGAAGAAATGTCCTGTGCTGTGGAGTTCTATTTTCTGTGTGAGTCTGAGTAAAGAGAAAGACAAATAGAACCTTTCACCGATAGGCATATTTTAGAGTTCAAGTGTGACATGACGGGTCCAAAATAGATTCCACATGATTGGAGCAGCTCCAGAATCCCTGTCCCTGAATAGCAATCAGTGTTGGAGGCTAAGAGCCGGCATGCACTATCATCACATAAAACATGGAAGAAACAGCAAATCCCACACAGCTGCTCCTGAGCAAGGACAATTCATCCTGCAGCAATGTGCTGCAAGCACATTTTCTCCAAGTGCTCAGCTTACTTTAAATTGAGGCTCCTTTTGCCTCTTTACATGGATCTTAATGAATCGCAAGGCTTTTTACAACCGCTTTCTCTTCATGAAGAAGAGTTGGGCTCTCTGCAATGCTCTATCTTGGCAGAACTAATGACCCAAGAGTTTTACGCTAATTTAATTTCATGGAAAGCTCCTCATAACTTGAAACAATGCAGAATCCCAAGCAACTGAGAAGATGCAGACTCAACTTCCAAGGGCCCTCCAATCTGACCATGCAGAACACTGATGATGATGAGGCATTTCTACTGTAGTATGGGTGGTTCTATTCCAATATGAC
Source organism: Megascapheus bottae (assembly GCF_031878675.1). Classification (NCBI taxonomy): domain Eukaryota; kingdom Metazoa; phylum Chordata; class Mammalia; order Rodentia; family Geomyidae; genus Megascapheus; species Megascapheus bottae. The sequence continues at coordinate 44,160,459 of NC_143511.1, forward strand.
TGCCTGTGTTTGAACATATTCAGGCAGCAGGAAAAGGAAAAAGAATGAAGGATGTAGCTAAGAAGTGAGGAAGACAAGAGAAAGGGAAAAATAGAAGGTTAAAAGGCAGATGGAATCTATAGGTTCTCTTTGGTTGATGGATAAGTATTTCTTTTAATGCAGACACCAGAACAGCTTCAGTACATATGCCTCCCTATTTACTCAATGGATGTGAAATTGCTTGAAAGTTTTATGTTTCAAAGATCAATGATAGATCATAATTGAACCCAGAAATGAATCTAAGGGGCTCTTGTTGGTAAATAAAACTTTGGGAGACTATCAACCCATGTTTTCACTTCTGCCATCTTTAGAAGTCCCATTTTTGTGAAAGTATAGGAAATGTGACGAAAGAAAGAATTGAGCACATGCAGTGTGCAATGGCAGGTATAGCACTCAACTACCCTAGCATGCAGACTAGCCAGCAAGTCAATAACTGACTCAAAATGACAAAGGCCATTAGATTTCATACCCTAAGTTGATATTCCCTTCATCGTTTAAATGTCTCTATTTGATATTATGTGACTCTAACTTGCTTATCTCATAAAACTGGTTTTCTTTAGATAATTGTTTTTAGTTATATTAATGGGAATTATCATGTAGGAGCAGAAAAAGAGATCAAAACATAAATCAAGAGAATGACTATGAGTTCACCTTTTTTTCAATAACATGAAAATATATGGGAAAAATGGCAAACTTTCTTTCTTCGATCATGGTTTGACTGATGCAAGCTTAGTGATACAAAGAAGTAGTACTTTCAGACACATGTGTGGTCCCATTAGTGTGGCACTTTTAAACTTTCTTTCTTTACTAGTTCTTAGGAACATACACAGGTACTATATTGTTGCTTAAATATAAGCCTGGGATATCCTGCTAGAGTTTAGAAAAATCGTATATTATTTTTTCATATATTTTTATTGTAATTAATGGAAGAATTACATTATATTCACCAGACAGAAGGTGCATTACTTCACAAACATTGATACCCTTTCTCATGTCTTGGTCCCCATTTCTCTCCCTCCACCTCCACCCCTCATTTTGTTTAACCCCTTTCCCTATCTGATTTCAAATAACCAAATATGCATATATACGATGTATCAGATAACAAGATGAAATACTGTAACAATATGAGATAACCAAGGGACAGCAAAAGAGATGAGAGACAACATAGTACATTAAGGACAACAATCACTCATTATATGGCTTTTGTTTCTATAATCTGGGCTCCTTTCATTTAGTGTCATACTATATGGCCTTATGTATCTAGGTTTTGTTCTATTGTAAATCTCTGGAAAAGCATATATTATTATTTATAGCTGGTAGATAAAGCACCTGAACTTCAAAAAGGCAAACTGTCTAGTTCAATTTCACCCAGCTAGTTCAGGGGATTTGACTTCTTGTCTTTTGTTCCAAGGACAATTGTTTGTATGGAATCAAAATCCAACTAAACTTAAATCCGTAGAAACAGAAAGCAGATAAGCAATTTCCAGTGATGAAAGGGAGGCAATGATCACAAACTGCTGAAAGAGTACACAGGTTTTTTTTTTTTTTTGGTGGGGGGAGTACATAATTAGATAGCAAGATAATGAATACTGTTGAAATACCCCTTTAAAAGGTTCAAAATGGTTGGGGTTTTTACTCTTAATCAAGCAAATGGTATTGCTATTAACTGCTCACTTTTCTATCTCCTCAAATATCTATCAAGTTTCTTAGGCTGAAGGGCTTTACCCTCCAACACCTCAAAGCATGCTCATTAAATTCTACTGAATGCTCCTTAAAAAAATCCTCACTATCCTTAATAGCAAGAATCACCAAAAATCACAACAACACTTATTACTTAGTGTACAGCAGCATTATTGTGATTTTTGTCTCGCCTCTTCCTTCCACCATTTAGTGAGATAAAATTATTATCTGAGACCTGAATGGATTTATTACTGTTATTGGCAATTATATTGTTAATGGTATGGTACAGATGGTGAGCCTGTTCATAGTAGAAGCATATTTGTCTAGGTGGTGAGAATAAGTCTTCTGCATCCCCAGCAGCTGGGAAACCATGTTTCTTCACAAAAGTAGAATGCTACATATTTATAGTACCAGTTCACATCAAGCTTAAAGACCCTTAGTCATGTTAATTCCTCGGGAGGCCAGCTCACAAGATATTCCACAGCCATCTCATTAGCCCAAGGCAGAGAACACTTACCCTTCAACCAGAGAAATAAGGAAGCCAAGCCTGAGCCTTTTACCATCATCCTCTCACATGCTAAGGCACAAAATGACTTTTCCCTTTTAATGGGTACTATTCCTTATGAGTTGTTTCATTCCTCTCATAAAAGCCCTGTCCCAAATGGAAAGTTATCAATGAAACACACAAAATTCCTATTTTAATGAGGAAAAAACTCTAAGTAGACTTATGCGACAAGTCTAAGATCAGGTGTTTACTTTTCTTTCTTTCCTTCTTTCTTTCCTTCTTTCTTTCCTTCTTCCTTCCTTCCTTCCTTCCTTCCTTTATTTATTTTTGTGGGTCATGGACCTTGAACTTGAGCCTGGGCACTGTTTCTGAGCTCTTCAGGTCAAGGTGAGTGCTCTACCACTTGAACCACAGCACCACTTCAGATATTTTCAGTGCCAAAATACAAAACCCACAAAAGAATAAATCTTGTAAACATGTGCGGGGGGTGGGAGGGGAGATACAGTTTGAAAGTTAGCAGCATGAGAGAAAATAAGAGCAGATTCAGAGGGTTTTAAGTTTTCAAAAATAATGATGAAATGGTAACTTATATGGGAAAATAAGATGTACTCAAAGTATATCCAATAGCCATACTGTAAGTGGAAAAGCTGCCTAGGAGAAATTTAAAATATTTGAAAGAATTTCCTCTAAAATATTGCCAAACCAGATGTTTCTTCCAATGAGACTTCTCACATTTTCTAGAAACAGGTAATTTCCATACAGAATAAATTCTACTTCAGCTCATTGAAACAGATGGGAAGTTTTAAAATCAATTTTAGAAAGTAAGTACAGTCTTGAAAACAAAACTTTATAAGAAGAAACAAAAAATAGCAGAAACAGTATGAATGTACTTTTTGGTTATGAAAATTGAAGACTCAGTCCTAAATAAACAAGTAAACTGAGAGTAATAATTTTTTTTAAATGTTCCTGCTAAGTATTAGTTGCTCATACCTATAATCCTAGCTACTCAGGAGGCTGAGATCTTGGGATCCCAGTTCAAAGCCAGCTGGGGAAGAAATGTCCAGTAGAGTCTTATCTCCAGTTAACCACCAGAAAACCAGAGTGCAGCTGTGGCTCAAATGGTAAAACACCAGCCTTGAAGAAAAAAGCTCAAGGACAGCACCTAAGCCCTCATTTCAAGCTTTGCAATGGAGCTTAAAATAAATTTTTAAAAATCCTTTACCAACATAGGTAATGCCAGGTGTTTGAAAAAAACCTAGGAAATGCATTAATAAAGCATCACAAAACTGGCAAATAACAAAAGGAAAAAAATCATCAGCTGAAAAATAATGATAAACAGATAATGATAAAATGTATTCAGTAACAATAAAAATTTTCCATCAAAGTAAAAATATGACCAGGAGTTTGGGCTAGTTGTAGAGTGTTTGCCTAACATGCACAAAGCCCTGAGTTCAATTCCTCAGTACCACATAAACAGAAAAAGCCAGAAATGGTGCTGTGGCTCAAATGGTAGAGTGCTAGCCTTGAGAAATCTCAGAGATAATGCTCATGCCCTACATTCAAGTCCCAAGACTAACATATATATATATATACATATACATATATAATATGTCTACATTTTAACATAATTTGAAGCATCCATCTCAAAGGCAGATACTGTTGCCACCAAAGATAATAATGTTTAGAGTCTCAAAGTCTGGTTACTCGAACAGCAGCATTGCCAGAACTTGGAAACCTGGTAGGTGTGAAAATCTGAGTCAGGCTAGGAGTTTAGCCTAGTGATAGAGTGCTTGCCTGGCATGCACGAAGACCCAGGTTCAATTCCTCGGTACCACATATGTAGCAAAAACCCAGAAGTGGTGCTGTGGCTCAAGTGGTAGAGCCCTAGCCTTGAGAAAATCCAGGGACAGTGCTCAAGCCCTGAGCCCTAGCCCAGGACTGGCAAAAAAATCTGAATCCTCACTTCAGACATGTAAAATCACAATTGTGGGGATAGAACTCTTCAATGCGTATTTTGAAAATCTTCCCATATGTTATGCTAGAATGGAGACATATTAAGAAAAATTAGCTATTTATGAAATGTTAAGGAATTTTGTGAGCTATTATGACATTGCTAAAATAATTTAAGCCATTATTAAAAAATAAAATACGTAAACTTAAAATATATGAAAGTCAGGAAAAAGTATCAGTGGATCACTTCTTAATCATTTTGCAACATGCCAAAATACACTGTGTTAGATTATTTACAGCTAATGCATCAGCAAAGTACATACAGCATATAAGGTGTGGGGTGTGTATCTTCCCAAATCCATCTTCAGCCACACCAAATTGATAGTTTGAAATTGCCCCTGAAGGGAATATATATTTGCAACAACAAATTTAACACACAATTAAAAAGAAAAGAGGAAATGGATATTGGTTTGTTAGATAGGGAATTAGCAAAAAAATTTTTATAATAAGCCAAATAACTGTTTTGGGGTTTCTGGCCCATCCCCCTATGCCATAGCTGCCATTGAATGATGAAAGCCACCAGCTGACAATACATGAACATGTGTGACTCCATTCAAATAAAACTTTATTTACAAAGACAGGCATTGCATCAGACTTTTCTGTTGATCATGACTATAGACCTATATTTTTTAAATGATGATGAAACTGTTAATAATGCAGGTTAAATTTAAATGTGGTATGAAAATAATCAGTATGTAGTGAAAAGCGCAATAAACCAAAGGATGCCTTCCAAAATTTGAAATAATTTAATTTCTTCCTCTTCTTCTTCTTCTTCTTCTTCTTCTTCTTCTTCTTCTTCTTCTTCTTCTTCTTCTTCTTCTTCTTCTTCTTCTCCTTCTCCTCCTTCTCCTTCTCCTTCTCCTTCTTCTTCTTTTCTCCTCCTCCTCCTCCTCCTCCTCCTCCTCCTCCTCCTCCTCCTCCTCCTCCTCTCCCCTCCTCCTCCTCCTCCTCCTCTCCCCTCCTCCTCCTCCTCCTCCTCTTCCTCCTCCTCCACCTCCTTCTTTTTTGTGGGTAATAGGGCTTGAACTCAGCCTGGGCACTGTCACTGAGCTCTTCAGCTCAAGGCTGCCACCCTACTCCCGGTCCTAGGCATTGTCCTTGAGCAGTTCAGCTCAGGCTACCACCCTACCCTTGAGCCAAGCCCCACTTACCACATTCTAGAGGTTAATTTGAGATAAGAGTCTCAGGTCCTTTTGTTTCCTGGCTGGCTTTGAACCTTGATCTTCAGATCTCAGCCTCCTGAGCAGCTAGGATTACAAGCATGAGCCACTAGGCCCATCCAAAATTTGAAATAATTTCTGATTCAGAAAGGAGCAGTTTTACATTAATAATCTATATAGAGAGAGATTATCTATATATATATAAATACACAGTGGAATTTTATGCTTCCATCAGAAAGAATGACATTGCTCCATTTGTAAGGAATTATAAAGAGACTTCTCTAAAGATGAAATCAGAATGGCTAACAGACACATGAAAGGGCCAGGTTACCACAGGTTTCACCAAGGACTCACCTCAGCAACCTAACATGCTCTTACCAGGCCCAACCTATTAAAAATTCACTTTTTTGTTTCTGGATTTCTTTAGGTAAAGAGTTTTCCTGTACTACACTCTTGTACTACACACTCCCACCATGAATCTGGCCACTGACCCAAAGCAGTAGAACCAAGAGACCATGGACTAAAATCTCTGACATTATAAACCAAAACAAAGTTTTCCTTCATGTTTATTTATCTCATGTATTTGTTAATAGGAACAGAAAAGCTAACCCAAGTTCCTCTGTCCAATATTCTCAGGATCTTCTAAACAGAGATTTATGTACTAGTCGTTAAAGCTCCTGATTAAAGTGTTTACAACATAGTGGAGGAACTTCCAGAGATCACACATTACCATCAAAATTGTAATGCATGCTAGAAACAAAATGCAAGTAATGCTAAATGAAGTTCACTTGGCCTCAATAATAGTTTCCAAAACCATTTGAAGAAAAAGCATGAAGGATGAAGGAAGATGTTTAGTTGGGGACACTTTCAAGGTAGAGAACATGAGCAAAGTTCTGAAGGAAGATCATAGTATGCAAAACAAGACAAAACTAGGGAGGGGAAACCTGTAAGAAGTGATGGAGTTAGCAGCATTACCAAGAGCCTTGAAGGTTATGGTAAGAATTCTGATTTATATCTAAAGAGTTAAAAAGTGACTTGTTAAGTATGTTAAAATGGTAGATGACATAGTCAGGTTTATATTTTTAAAAGATTATTCTCTCTACAATCAAGCAAATGGACATGAGAAAGCCAATTTTGCTATGGCCCTCTTGAATACCAAAACAGACGAAAGCTATTTTTTATGGAATGCCCACTCAATGCCAAGCACTTTACGTGAATTATTTTATATCTTCATAATAATCATGCAAGTAAAACATTGTCTTGTTTGCATATGGTAATACTGAAGCAAAAGCACAATAGCACAAACAGATTTGAGAATACTCAGCTCTCAGGAAATAGTCCAGTAAATGTTCCAGCTTCTCAAACAGCTATGCAGGAACGAGACTCCTTCTATGTGGCTTCTTCAAATCCTCCATTGCACTGTTCTTGTACCTGTGCCTAAGGCTACATCATGATATCTAGATTCCACTCAGCAAAATGAAAATCACAGTCAAAATGAGGTCAAAGCATTAGATCAGAATGAGCACCCATCTCGGCGTAGTTGCCCAGATAGATCTGAACAATGTGGAAATTCTCACTGCAAAGGAAATTGGTCAATATGGTCCAATTCTGATCCCAGAGAGAGAGAAAAGACTGAAACTTGCATAGAGCTACTAGCTTCTGTCCTAGATAATATGAGAATTTAAGTATGGGGAAAATACAACTGCTAAAAGTTAAGTAACCCTTCCAAACCAGGTATGTATAAATAGCTAAACTCATATTTAGTCACTCATCTGTCTGACTCCAAGTCTTTATCTGTTCACGAAACTACGGAATTTCAAGTGTCCTAACATCCTCGCCTTTTTACCCTCTTCTCAACTTTTGAGAATTCATGATCTAAAGGGAGTGAACAAAATCTTACCCTTCTTCCCTACACCATCATGAGCTTAATTTTATATATTTCATTAGGACATACTTCTTCATTCGTTTATATATTATTGATAGTTGCTTTTACCAAGATGGCATAACTGAGTGGCCAGGACAGAAGCATTGGCTCTTTACAGAAAGTGTGATAACTTCTGCCACCTATGCTTTTCCTACCATGGGAGTTTGTGGGTCAAATATAATCTACATTTTTGTAAGATGAATAGGAAATCATGGGGTCCCCTGGGCCTCACAGAAAAGATGGAGCACCATGTTCTCGAATAAAGAAAGAATCCCAATGAAGCCATTTAAGAGGAGAAAGATTAAAACACAATTTTCAAACAGGACCAAAGAGAGGCATATCAGTGCTACCCTGAGAAGCAACAGAATAGCTGTAAGGATAACAGATACACAATCTGAAGCTGTTCCCTTTATACAGTGTTGATAAAATTTGTTAATACCATATGTTAGTTGTATGGAGGGAAGCATGGTCTGACTCTGAATTTTGGAATTTTACCAGAAAACTTGTAGTATCTAAAGTCACAGATTTACTGAACTGCTCGTCTCCACACAGGCTGAGGCTGAAGGTCAGAGAAAGGGAGAGCAAGAAGGAAGGAAAGCTGTTCTGTGCTCAGCTTCAGAGGAAAGAGCCTGGATAGAGCACGTTCTTGTCAATCTCAATCAGTCCAACAGGCCCACGTTTACATGGAGGAATATGCTGCTGCTACTTCTGCAGGTATAGTTTTTGTTAAATTGGATTTTAACAAAGAGAGATCTGATTGGCTGTCAAGCTATCCAGCTGTGAGATTATCAGGACCATATTCACTAATTGGGACTTGTTAGGGACATCATCATTCATTAAATCAATATGCCTATGAAAGGGAAGAATAGCAAGAAAAGATCTCTGTGGACCTAGTTTTGTTCCCTCTTTTTTTTGTGTGTAGGTTTTCAATATGGGCTCATTCTATTTAACTCTTGAACATCTACACAGTTCCCCTTGCCTTTAGTTCTTCGGGTCAAAAAGTGAAGCCGGGAGAGGCCAGACTTTTCTTCTTTAAACTATATTCTGAAGTCAAATTCTGACCCTACTTTAATGTGGGAAATCATGTTTTCTGGATTCAGAAGCCTTTGGCTACTGGACGCTTTTCTCTCACAAGACATAAAGTTTCTGATCCAAAGATCTATGTTTAGAAAGTGAAATTTTCAGAGTTCTAAAGAGATGAGTTCTTTGCTCTTAGTGTTAGAAAAAAAAATCCACTGAGTTGTTGAACTTCCAAAGGACCCCATACTTCAGGAAAAGTGTTATTTTCATGTGAATTTAATCTGGAAATTTGTTATGTTTCCTCAAAACTATGTGGGGAAAATGATCAAAACAAACCCCCCAAAATGCCAGTGTCCTTTATTCTAAAAGTCTTACCAAAAAGTATTGTCTTAAGGAAAGTATAAGGAATTTTAAAGACTTTTAGTCTCTCTTACATGCAAGATACTGATTTTTGTCCTTGGGTTTTATCCCCTCCCCCTTTACTTCATTGAAAAACTCCAGGGCTTGAGTTATTGTAGCATAATTCATCCCTCCTTGCTATAGGGTTACTTGGCCTTCAGGTTTGTGCCTCACCACACCAAAGGTATGAGTTATTACACAATAATTCACATCATATAATGTCTTATTGCTTAATTAACTTTCCTATCAGACTAACACATTTTTAGTATCAGCCCTCATATGACTTAAAAGCATTCCTTTATTTCATGCTTGTGGGTCATTAAAGGTGAGTTAAATATCAGGGCTAGAATGAAAACGAACATCTTTTATATAAATAAAATGTACAAACTGCCCTTTGCATTGGGGGAAACAGGAAACACTAGGACTATTGTACTATAGCTAAAAGAGAAGTTACTTCCTGGCATATGCACAGATTAAAAAAAAGTAGTGGAATCATTTTGGTGGCTCCTTTTTCCTGTCCAATTGCATAACTGTTCCAATTTCAAAACATCTGCTATCCCATTTTTTTGAAACTGGTTTTAGGTTTGCAGGTGTGATCACAAGGGATAAAACATCTGTGGCTTGCCTTAGAAAATGAAGAGGAATGTATGCAAAGCTGGCAGATAATATCAGCTGCCACTAAGTAACAACCATCACAGTGTTTATTCTACATCTCTACACATTCACAGTTCAGGCTCTATAGTACAGAATTTTTCCCCAGCTGCACTTCCCAAACTTTTCTTCTATTCACAGGTCAGGAGCAAATTGGACATTTACTTTTAACTTATCTGCCAGTGAACTCACTCTGCCTGTCAAATAAACTATTAGCTCTCTGCAACAAAGGGAAGTACGAATTACACCTTCAAGTCTGTGGGAAACATTCTATGTCCTTCTGTGTGATCTTCAGCCAGAGGTGGTCACAAAGTGGGGACAGAGAAGCTGTGTTAAGAAAAAACAACAAAATGTTGCTTATGTTCCCAGGATGTAGAGTTAGGAAGCTCAGCACACCACAAAGGAACACAAAACAGAGTGGTAAGGAGGACCACTGGTAGGAGAAGAAGGTCTCCATCAAAGCCTATGGAGGGGTTTCTGAGTAAAATGCAAAGCAGGGTGGCCATGTGAGCAGTTTAGGGTGAGTATGTCTGCATAATCTGGCCAGTCACTTAGCTGTATTGGAGATCTCTTTATGGTCCCTGACTCTGGGATGATGAAAGCAGAGAATTATGGCCTCTTGGAGACACAGACTGGACCTCCAAGGAGATCTAGGAGATGAAACTCTGAGTTACTGTGTTTTACCAAAGGCTAGCTCCACCAAACCTTTGTTGTCTTGAACAAGGGGATCGCGTTCCCTTCTCATCCCAACAGCAGGCATCCACAACTACAAAGATACTTAAAGTATTAAAACATGAAGCAAACAGATGCCTATGAAAACAGAAGTGTAGACACAAAAACAATTGCTGATAAAGTGGGTTTTCGGGGCCAGGAGTTTGGCTTAGTGGTAGAGTGCTTGCCTAGCATGCACGAAGGCCAGGGTTCGATTCCTCAGTACCACATACACAGAAAAAAGCCAGAAGTGGTGCTGAGGCTCAAGAGATAGAGCTCTAGCCTTGAGAAAGCCCAAGAACAGTGCTCAGGCCCTGAACTCAAGCCCAAGACTGGCAAAAAAAATGATAAGCAGATTTATTGATAAGCAGAAATAAGAAGTTAAGGCACCGAGGTGCCTCAGCCAGCTGGCCTAGTAAAGATATGTGTATCTCAGCTTCCTTGCTTTTTAAACTCCAGGAATGCCAAGAAGAGGAGCAAGCCTTCCTTAGTCAAGAAGATGGCCTTCTACTTCGAGAAATAAAGAAACATTTTTATTCATCATTATAGAACAAGTTTGCTGGATAAGTTTGCTGGAATGATCACAGAATTTGGAAACATACATTTGTAGCCACTTCCTGGCTGTAGGACTTCAGACGAATTGCTTATGATGCCTAAATCTCAATTTCTTTAACCATAATCAAAGGCAAGGGATTTCGCCTCAGAATTATGATAACAATCAAATGTGATATATACAAGATATGATAGGATAATCATCACAATTATTATGAATCATTAATAAAGGATTGCGCTTCATGCTCTTTTTTTGTTTTGTATAAAAAAGAAAATGATCCTTGCAAATAATTTCCTATTAAAGTTTACTATAAGCAAATAGCTTGGAGTGACAAGAAATCAGGCAGGCAGAGACTTTTGGAGAGGACAGAGAAGAAGAAAATTCACTTTGTTACTCCTTACCAAGGAGCTCACGCACTGATATGAATAGCAAGGGAGGAAGACTACATTTCTAAATTTGCATCCCAAGAAAAAATACAGATCTCACCCCCCTGAAAGTAAAAAGAGTACTTATATAGAGGCTATGGTCTTTGTTCCTGGAAAAGTTGCTATCTTGTGAAGGTGAATAAAAATACTGTTACTACAAGACCAGAAATCTGTCAGAGCAAATTTTCTAGGGACTGAGAACATGATACACCCTAGTCTCAGATCTCAGATCAGAAAAATATCATCATTTCTTGGAATTATCCTTTCTGAGAGCCATAAAGATTATTTATCTAGTAGATATTCATGTATTAGTATGAATTTTTACATTCAGATGTTTCTCTCCAAATACCGTATTGAGAGAATAATTTTTATGGGATGTTAAAGGACTAACTTTTCAACCTAAATGTTAATTTTTAAGCTCTGTTTTTTTACCCTTTCCCAAGAAGTAGATCACATAGTAGTCAATTCTAATTTCCAGCTGCCCTAGACAGATGTATTCCGTTCATGGATTTATCCATAGCAAATATGGAGAGTGAAGTCAAGCTGAGAAAGCAGCTGTTGCTGAGAATAGCCAAAGAAGGAGGTAAATCAAACAATGGCCAATCCCAATTCTGAATGAAAAACGCTGAGTATGTCTACTGGGTAAGATGAAAGAAAGGGAGTTGAGGTCACAGAAGTAGGAAGATGAATGCTGGAGATGTTTATCCAGCCATTGGTTTTTAGCTTGGTCTTTCTGTAGCCATGGGTCTTTCTTCAGTCGTAGTAGAATACTACTGGTGACCATTGGCCATCTGGGACACAGCAGGTAGAAGACTGCTCTGCATAGAACAGCTTAATGAAGCTTGGCTGACAGCTACAGGGACTATTGAAGGACATTGGCCCTGTAGGGTTGGTAAAATCAATGGCAAAAGAAATAATGACCAAGTGTCTTATGTGCATATATGAAAACATAAAAATGAAATCCTCCTTGTATACAACCAATATGTGCTGATAAAATAATTTTAAAAGACTGAACAGCTACAAGAGTAGTAAAATCCAACCACTAACTTGGACTTCTTATAATCTCATCAGACATCAACTCTTGTGCTAAAAATAAATGTCCTTTGAATGTGGGTCTGTAGGTGGCATTTAATTACCCAGGCTAGATCTTGCTGTGGCTTCTTTGATTGGTTCTCAAGTGTTAAACGTCCTGAAACATGTGAGAATTCATAACCTCTCTTCTTCATTTGGCTTGGAATAAGTAAATTGGACCATGAGAAGAAAACTAAGGGTGGAATGAAATGGGCTAGACTAGTCTCTCTGACAGAGGAATCCTGCTTCTAGTCAGGGGAGAGCATCTGCTTGCAGGCAGAAGGAGGTTGCACATAGAGTGCTGGGTGTGTTCACAGATACTTTGTAACACTCAGCTTTTCCTAGTAGCCAGAAACATTCAAAATGATCTCAGGAACCAAGTGCCCTGTGTATTGTAATACACGTATGGAAACGTATCTGCTGACGTGTGTGATCACGTACTGGCCCTCACATACAATGGAACTCATCACGCTTTGCCAACCCCTTCTGGGCAATGTCCTTCCTGAAGAGATTGGAGACTATCTCCCAACTGACGCACAGGCAGGCTCTGGAGCCGGGCCCACATCAGAGGATGACCCGGCGGTGCCCTCCAGACCACAGCAGCTGCTCTGTCCCAG